>NW_010246589.1:19125-28434 GCF_000690775.1 Eurypyga helias
TCCCGGACCCTTGCCTCTGCCCTGAGCATGATCTACTATGGAATGAAACAGAACACTCCAGTAAATTGGTAGAAGTATGCTTACCAGCCTAGCATAATTACTTCTGAAGACCTGAAGAGATTGAGTCCTTTCAAGACCCGGTTTGGACTTAGACTTTCTTTAAAAATTAAAAAACAGTGTTTTAAAAACTATGCAAAACTACTTCTATATTCCTTGCTCACTTGTGCCAGTGTCTTGTTCTCTGTTGATCTGTTTCCTCAACTGTTTGTTGGCTGAAGGAAGGAGGAGGGAACAATGGGCATAAGTGATGAAGCTATGGCAGGACTGCATCAGTGCTAGTGTAAATTAGTGTAAATGCTAGTGTAAATAGTGTAAATAAATTAGTGTGTGGAAGATAACTTCGTTGGTGAGCTGATAACAGCTGGTGAGTGAGCCAACGAGGGAAGGCACCCGCTGGACCTCTTGTTTGTGAACAGAGAAAGACTTGTGAGTGATGTAGACATCGTGGGCACAGAGATCACAAAAGGATTTTTGATTCTTGGAGACGTAAAGAGAGGGATCAACAGAACTGCCGCCTTAGACTTTCAGAGAGAAGACTTTGGCCTTTTTAGGATATGGGTTGACAAAGCCCCCTGAGGGGCAGTCCTGAAGGGCAAAGGAGTTCAGGAAGGCTGGACATTCTTCAAGAAGGAAATCTTAAAGGAACAGGAGCAGGTTTTGCTGGAAGATGAGTTGGTGGGGAAGAAAAACTTTGTCTGGAACTCAGGAAGAAAAGGAGACCTTTGGAAGAAGGGACAAGGAATTCAGGAGTACTACAAGGAGATTGTGAGTTTATACAGGGAGAAAATTATAAGGGGCAAAGCCCAGCTAGAACTTAACCTGACCAGTACCATAAAAACCAATAAAAACATGTTTCTCTAAACACATTGGTAACAAAAGGAGAGCTAAGGAGAATTTCCATCATTTATTGGACATGGGGGGAAACATAGTGAAAAAGGATGAGGAAAAGGCTGAGGTACTTAATGTCTTCTTTGCCTTGGTGCTTAAGAGTAACACCAGGTGGTCTGTGGTTAAGACAATATAGGAAAATTTCATGTTGTGGAAAGCTGCAACTAACAGTGTAAGTAAAATATTTTAGAAGTCTTTTTTTCCAAATCTTCATTTGACCAGCTCTACAATGACGCATAATTTTACTATTTGGCATTTTAAAGCCACACTAGACTAGAAAGAGAATCCTAATCTTTGGTTTTGGCATATCTTCAAGTTGTCTTTACGTTTATTATGTATACTTCATCCATTCTAAGAAATTGGAAGTGTGATTAAATGTAAATAAAAATGTCTAAATACTTGCTTCTCTCTTGTTTGCTTAAAAAAACCCCAACATATATTTTGCATTACATGCGTGTACACTAGCATGATATTTTTATTCCTGCAGCTCATGCTCTAGGTTTCAATCAGCTTGGAGGATACTCACCATGTCATTGATTTATAAAGAAGGATTTTCAAGGAAAACTCACTATTGTGAAATGACATAATGTTTTCGTTTGTAGTAGAGGATGGCAATTAAGAACTGTAGTAAAGATTAATCCTGCTTGTTCCATGTTGGTGACTTTATTCCATGCTGGTTTGCTTTGGAAAGCTAACAGGTATAAATCCAGGGTAAAGAATGTGAAAGCTACTGATAAAGCATAAGTCATGGAGATTATTATAGGGAATGATCTGCCACTGAAGATTAGAGAAAGGCAAAGTTTGCACAGTTTTATAGCCTTTAGTATGGTCTGTATAATTGGTTGGGTTTAGTTTTTTCAATATTTGTGTTACAGTTGTACTTTTGTCTCCAGCTGAGAGTAGGGCTTTATTCTGCATTCTCGGAATGTGTAGCTCATTTTTCCAAAAGTCTTCAGGATAAAAAGTCCAGTAAGAGGCTAGAAAGAAACTGGAGACATAACTCTGAAGTGATTTGACCAAGGTCAGACAAGAAGTCTCTTGCTAAAGACAGAACCATTTTGTATCAATGGAAATCAAGTGTTTAAGATCAAACCAAAAGGAAAACTCCAACTCAAAAGCATAAATTGCAGGAATCTGGGAAAATCAAGAAAAATAAATAAACATTAAAGGTCATCTTACACATCCATGTATATGTCTACTCATGAAATAGAATGAACTGTTTTGACTTATGGTTTATAAAATGTCATACTTATTTGAAAGCATAATTGATTGCAGCATTTTTTTTGCTGTAGTGGGGATATTTTTAATATTTATAGGTTGCTGTCTAGAATTAGTGGTGTTATCTGGATTTCTTGGTCAGTGATTTTATCTATTAATTCTTTTATCAAATACGAAGATGATTGGGGAAGAAGTCTAGAAAAAAATTCAGGATATACCAAAGAAAATTTGAGCCATGCAATTAGAGGGAAAACAGGTATTCTTATTTTTCAAAAGCTAAAGACATTGAAGACTTCATTATAAATATATAATTATAATAATTATAAATCTAAATCTAAATGCATATATTTAAGCTGTGCCAAAATTTACGCATTTCTCCAAGGCGTTTCGAAAGTTCAGCAAATCACAAAGAGTAGGATATTTATCATTACCAAAAAGTCTTTAAAAGAAATTCTCTGAACTGCTCAGTAAAACCACAGGTAGAACACAATTTCTTGGTTTACTTATAGTACTCTGCTTAAGTCTAATTAAAACATAGTGTGAGGATTTTAAGTTAGTTATTACTCAGGTTAATAACTAAATTACTACCATGAGAAAAATTCAGTAGTGCTTCTAAATTTACTATTCCACACTTAATTGTAATATCTATTTGGAGATGATAAAATCTTGAAAGGGAATCCAATACAAATAATCCATATTTAAATTAAAAAAGAAGATAAACACAGGTTTGTTAGAAGTCTGAAATAAGGAAAAAACTATATCATCTTCCTCAGTCTCTGCTTTTTCTTTAATTCTGACTGTTCGTAGAAAAATGTTTATCTGCTGTGTCAAAATGGCACTTGAAATGACAATTTCACAAAGAAATGTCTTACACCCAGTAGTTAAATTACTGCTTTTGGTAATATGTAACAAAAACTTAAGGATGAAACTTGGCTTTGAAAAATAACACAGTGTTCATGTCTGTTTCTAACTCTGTGCATCACTACATATTGACAGTATGCTTTAAATATAATTTTCTGGGGAAAAGTCACTTCTTTTCTATGAAGCCTGCAAACCATGGGTGTTACTCTAGCTGCAGTTTTCCAAGAGCATCATTCTTTTTTGGATAAAATGTACCTTTATTTCTTCTCTTCATCCTGAGTCTCTTCACATCAATCTCTGCTCCTGTGATAAATGTTGTTTTGTGAATGGTGTGTTTTCATGGAAGTATTGGTTGATACCCAAGAAAGTCATGACCAGTGCTGGTTTATGTCACACTCTCTGGCCTCTGACACATGACATTACTTTCCAGTGTCCAGGGATATAATTTAGGTCATCTTTGATTAAGTTGTCTTCACACAGGCTGCATAAACTCACATCAAGTCTTGTAAACTGCGTGAAAGTTACTGTTATTTAGCAGATCATGTCTGTGTATTCTGTCATTACTTTCCGTATCTTTCTTTGATAACTCACTAGAGGAAGAGCATAACCTTTTAGCTTTACGACTTCAAATTGAAACCACAAGTTGTTTTGAAGAAATGAGTTTGCTGAGGTTTACATGGCTGCTATAACATGTACCATGGAATTATAACCTGTTTTTTCAAAAACAATTGGAAGTTCCAAAGATAATGGTCATAGATTTCTTGTAGAGGAAATGCCATTATAGGGGAGCATTGACTTGTCTTTATTATTTGGGTTGGAGAAGTCACCATAATTTTTGTGGTTCAGAGTACCTTGCAATATTTCAAATACTTATTCATTCGCATTAGAGTGGAGAGAATAATTTCTCTGCTCATGTTTGACAGTTGTTCTTTCTGCCCTAGCAGAAATGAGGAACCTTGAAGAATGTGAAAATAATGTCAGTAATGTCAAAAGACAAGAAAAAACCCCAAGGTTCAATTTCATATGGAATATGTTCTTATCATCTTGCATCATCCATTAATAGTTAAAATAAACTATACCTCATTGGAAGAAAAAAGCTTAATACTTCAACAAAGATTACATAAAAGGCTTTGTGAAGATCTCAAATGAATCAGCATTAGTTCTTCTGGAAAAAAATAAGGATATCCTTATAGTCATTGCCAAAAATTCAACTACTGCTATCAAAACCAATCTATATTAATTTATTCAAGTGCTTACAGTAAATTTTAACAATTCACTGCAACTGTTTCCTTCTGAATCAAACCACTGAAATTGGAATGTTTTAAATTCTTTCTGCTTTACACAAACTTAAATCAAGGCATAGTTGAAAAAGTTAATTAATAGATAGTATTTTCAATCTTAAATCTTTCTGTTAAATAGCATTTTCGTATCAAGGTTTTTCCATTAAAGATAAATGCTTTAGGGCTTCTATGCATCTCTATTACTTTCCTGTTAACATTGCTGAGATTATCCTGTTCAACTAGGAATAAGAACTTAAATGTGGATTTTCCTTTCTAGAAATAATTTGTATAATTATTCTTTTAAACATTTAAATTCTTGGAATTAAACACTGACTTTTAATTTTTTGTGAAGAGCGTTCAATAATTCTCTCAGGCCTCTCAGACTAGAGTGTGGCAGCAAAGAAAACCCTGATTTTGAAAGGGTCATCTCTTTGTTCTTGTTTGCCACAAGTGTCTACATTCTCTATATTGTGGAAGAGAACATTAGTTTTACGTGATGCAGCAAGGGCTAAAGAGAAAAATTAAGAAAAAAACAAAGTTCTTTGGGGGGATTGTCTGAATCAATTTGTATGTATTAATAACTTTTAAATAGAAAGTGATTGTGGAATTTCATCTGCCATCTTATTGCCCAGTCTTGAATGGTCCACCTAGAGCTTTTCATAGTCAGTCTTCATTTATATGCTCTTGAATGTTGTAATGCCAGGTTTATCCCCTCACTACTCATCCCATTTTCCTCATCATTTAGTGACTATTCTTTACTGTAGAACTCTGGACACTCACTCCTTGCTTTGAGAAAAATGGCTTTTAATTCCTACCTGTTGTTATCCCATCTTCAACTAGTTATTTATTCAAGGGACTATCCTTTTCCCTATCTTGTAACAGTTGATTTTTTTTTTTTAATTTTGCTAAGTACTCTGTGTAAATTTAAGTTGACTAACCTCACCAAATTTGCTCCTGTTGTATGCTTGTTTACTCCTCTAAGTAGCATCTGTAAGACAGGAATATCCTTTGCAAAAGCAGTATTCTTTGTATCTATCTTAAAACTCATGGACAGTAATTTAAGTCTGCTTCTTCTGCATATTGCCTATGAACATCAACAGTTTTGGCTTTTTTCCCACTTACATCACCAGTTTGAGGTGTTTTTCTTTTCTGTTTGTGTGTGTGTGTGTGTTTTTGTTTTTTTTTTAAGACTGATCTTAAAAAGGTTTTTCCTTTGATTACAATATTTTCTCTCCCTGATCCCTTTTCTCTATGCCTTTGCTTGTCTGTTTTCTGATTGCCTGTGTAGCAGAGACAGCAGTGGATTGACTGCATCTACATTCTCTATTCTCTTTTATACCCATAGCAGGGAATAACTCACACAGAAGAGTAATTGGTCATTACATTCCTTTATCTGACTGGAAGTTAACTGGCTCACAGTGAAGTCCGTAAAGAAAGACAGCAGTTACCTAAGTGAGTTCTGTAATTAATTTCTTCCTGGTCAGTCTCCCATTATGAGTATATGTCTGGTTTTCCACAGCATCAAAGGAATACTGATTCATTTAATGATCCAGTAGTCTATAAAGCAGCTGTCACAGCAGTAAAGAAAACCATTTTCAAATCTGAGTTTGTGTATACTGATTTGAGCCATTAGTCTTTCAGCCTATTTTGTAGGGTTTAGTAAGTATAACCTCAAGTTATTTTTAATTGGTGAGACTGCAACTGTCCCTTATACTATCCTACCTCTCAAGAGCTTGCAGAGATGTTTCATTTAATTGCTGACCTTACTCTGTACTCTGTTTGGATCTTTTTGTATCTTAGGAGTCTAGGGAAGGAATTGGAGTTGCTAGCACCTCAAAGGTTTGGGTTTGAAATGATATTTTTCATTCTCTGAAATTACCTTTTATTAGCTAGTAATTATGTTAGTCAGTACTGAATAGTCAGTGGTGGTGTACTGAGCGAATCTTACCTTGTTTTCCTTCCCATTTGAGAATATAACAGTAGACAAATACAAAACCTGGAGAACAGTTGGTCAGTCATGCTGTCTTCTGCCAAACTGTACCTCAAACTTGAGAGAGAACAGTTAATTAACATGCAACTATGAACAGGTGTTATCCATTTTCACTGATTCAGAAAGTATGTGTTGAATGGGTGAAGAAGTTACTGAAAACATACCCCAGGGTTATTTTGTCACTGACTCCCTTCCCTTTCACATCCAATATAGTGAGTACTATTTTCTTAAATTCTGATTCTTTATTTCATTCATATAATGTTTAGTAAGTACTAATTTGCTTAAAAAATTACACTGAAAGTACCCTGTTCACATCATTGGGTTACAAGGGAGTTCTAACGTATTCTGGGATGTATTTAGGGAACCAAAATATGCTATAGGATTTAACTGAAGAGAACATTATCATTAACATGTTCCTAATTTGGTCCCTGTCTGGTTTTAATCAGAACTGTATCATTATTGCAGCATAGTGTATTAAATGAAAATCTGCTGGCTACTTCATGTTATACCACAGGAGGAAAAATATTATCAATTTTCATAAAATATATTTTATTGTATTCATTAAACATGTAAGTAGTTTACTTGTTTTCTTTAATTAGTGTATTACTTATCAAAGTTTTACTGAGACCTCAAGGGTACATTTTCATTAATGCACATTTGATTTGGAATAGAACCATTTAGTTTTCTCCAGGACAGGCTATTCCTAAACAGGGCCAGATAGAATGGGATATGTAACAACAGAGTTCTTATAGGTCTGCTTCTCTGAGTACAGTACCTAGGAATTCCATTTACGGAACTGTTTGAATGAAACATGCACTTGCATGACCATAGGTCTAGGCTGGGGAAAAAACCCAATGAAACAACCAAACCAAACCAAAACCCCCCAAAAAATTATCCTAATCATTAGCAAGAATTTATAGCCAAAAAAATATTTGTCACAAGTAGCTGTACTATCCTAGGTATTTTTGAATCCAGTCTCATCAAAAAAGCAACATCTGGCTCTGCAAATGTTGATTTGAGGAACTCCTAGGATGTCTGAAAGAAAATAGGGAAAACATTCATCTTATTTTGAATAATCCCTCAGCTGAGCCTTACTTCACCATAATAAGTTAATATGTGCTACCAGATACAGGTTTGTACCTGCAAATAGTTAAAAGTGGTTGTCATAACCTGAGAGCCAGCTGCACAGCATGCTCTCTGAAGGGCTAGACATGTGTGCACAATTTTCCATATATAAACCCTGCAGCTTTTATTTTATATATCTATAAATTATTCTCATTTGTGCATGTATGTATAGAAATTATTTACTATTTAACAAAATAAAAATATGAAAAAGTCTGAAGGTAATTCTTCCTACAAGACATAGCATAGTAGTGATATCCCTTCCTTTTTATTTGAGTCCAATCCTTTAATCTTCTTATTTAGAAGCCTTTAAGTAAGGTTATGATATTTGATAACAAGTAAATCAGCTTTTCTTAAACAAATGCTATATGTATGTAGCATTCAGAATTCCATGAGATACAATAATTTAACTCAAAACCATCATGAAGACTGTAATAGTAAGCAGCTTTGACCCTGGTGACATGCTATGACAAATAAATTGTAGGTCTAGAAAACTGAAAATAGACACAGAAAGTATAGATTCTTTCATATCTTAATCTTAAACCTCAACATTCTTTCAACTTTTAAAAATATTTTATTTACAAGGCTATGAAAGTTTTCAAAAGCTTTCAGATTCTCAGCTTAGGGCTTCTAACATTTAATTATATATCTGTATCTCAATAACAGCTTGAATCCTACTCTGTTCAACATGTTGAGCAGCTAATGCTGTATCTCATGTTATTCAACAGTGTGGAAGTTCAGACTGCCCCTATATATGTACCTAAATGTGATTGATAGTAACCCATTTTTACAACTCATGTGCTGAAGGTGCTATTTTTCCTTTTGTTTTCATTTATGCACTGTTATGTTTACTGGTTTAATTCAGAAGTCACTCAAGAAACTCTCAGTATTTCTAGAAGTCCTAATGTTTTCCGGTACTGAGTTAACAGTAACTGCTGATGCTCTCAGGTCTGAAGACTGAGTCCAAAGGCTACAGCAAATGCCTTAGTCAAATACATAAACATATTTAATGAGTTCTGTGAGGTGTACTTCTGGAGAACAAATGTAATTTTGTACCTTGTTAACATCTGCAAACTGCAGGAAGCATTTCCTGAGGTGTGGTAGACATTAGGAATTTCCCTGTCTGACCAGGGATATTTTTAGAACATGAATTATGACGTAGTGGATATTTGTCCTCTTGTGTATTAGTAAATGAATCTGCAAGTGAGATTCTTCCATGTAAGAGGGAACTCAGGAGATTACAAGGAATCTGCATCAGGAGTAAAAGAAATTCATCAAGTTTTAATGGAAATAAACAGAAAAGAGCGTAGAAGACTTACTTGACGTTCAGTACTGTATTTATGTATTAGCTAAAATTATTTTTAATAAATAAGAACCATATTTCAGTATGCAGTTTGTATTCATTGGCCACATTTTGAAAACCGGTACTAAAAAAGAAAAATAAATGAAATATTTCATCCTGAGAGTCACGGAAAAGGAGGCAGGGAGGTTACCAAAGCTTAGGCTTCGGTATAATTGGCTGCTTCATAATAAAACTTTTACTTTACTGAACCAGTGAAGATCTAATTTTAATATCATTTGGTTTTGATATTTAGAGGAATATCTGTTTGGACTCTTTGGCTCTTTAGAGAACTGAACAACCATTATTTGACTTGGACATTGGAACCATTGGTAAGCAAATTTTCCATAAGAATTGATAAGCACAAACCTTGACTCATTTTTCAAAGCAAACCTGAATTTGGTGATGTTGTGGGTTAACCCTGGTCAGCAGTCTAATGCCCAGACAGCAGTGCAGGGTGGGGTGGAGGATGGGGAATGTGGATTAGAAATGTAGAATCATAGAATGGTTTGGGTTGGAAGGGACCTTAAAGATCATCTAGTTCCAACCCC
>NW_010246589.1:28505-58426 GCF_000690775.1 Eurypyga helias
AGTGTGCAGCCACAGTTTCTCTGGGCAACCTGTGCCAGTGCCTTACCACCCTCTCTGGGAAGAAACTCTTCCTGATATCTAAGCTAAATCTTTCCATTTAAAGCCATTGCCCTTTGCCCTGTCACTTTAAAAGTCTTGCTTCCCCCCCAGCCCAGCTTTCTGGTGGACCCGTTCAAGTACTGGAAGGCCACAATAAGGTCTCCCTGGAGCCTTCTCTTCTCCAGGCTGAACAAGCCCAACTCTCTCAGCCTGTCCCCATAGGAGAGGTGCTCCAGCCCTCTAAGCATCTTTGTGGCCTCCTCTGGACTCGTTCCAAGAATTTTTTTCTTTTTTAACATAAGAAGGATTTCAGCACACTCTACACTTCCGTGTCTTCCTTACAGTGAAGGGTCCAAAACTAAACGCAGTAATCACAGTGCAGCCTCAACAGTGCCAAGTGCATGTGGAAAATCACTTTCCCTGCTCCTGCTGGCCATGCTATTTCTGTTACAAGCAAGGATGCTATTGGCCTTCTTGGACACCTGGACACTCTGCTGGCTCATATTCAGCCATCTTTCAACCAACACTCCCAGGTCCTTTTCCTCTGGGAAGCTTCCCAGCTGCTCTTCCTTAAGCCTATAGTGTTGTAGGGGGTTGTGACTGAAATGCAGGACTCGGCACGTGACCTTGTTGAATATTATACAACTGGCCACAGCCCACTGATCCAGCTCATCCAAATCCCTCTGTAGAGTGTTCCTACCCTCAGACAGATCAACATTCCCGCCCACCTTGGTGTCATCTGCAAACTTACTGAGGGTGCACTCAATCCCCTCATCCAGATCACTGATGATCTTAAACAAAGATCTTAACAAGATCTTAAACAAAACTGTCCCCAGTACTGAGCCCCGAGGAACACCACTTGTGACTGGCCACCAACTGGATTTAACTGCATTCACCACAACTGGCTATCCAGCCAGTGTTTACCCAGTGAAGACTGAGCCTGTCCAAGCCATGAGCAGCAGGTTTCCATAGGAGAATGTCGTGGGAAACAGTGTCAGGGTTTTACTAAAAAAGATTTTACTAAAATCTGTATAGACAACATCCACAGCCTTTTCCTCATCCTCTAAGGAGGTCATCTTGTCATAGATACGGATCAGGTTCGTCAAGGAGGACCTGCCTTTCACAAACCAATGCTGAGTAGGCCTGATCACCTGGTTGTCCTGTATGGGCTGTGTGATGGCATTCAGATGATCTGCTCTATAATCTTCCCTGGCACTGAAATCAGTCTGACAGGCTGTAGTTCCCCAGATCCTCCTTCTGTCCCTTTTTCTATATGGGTGTTACATTTGCTAAGCTCCAGTCATCTGGGACCTCCATGGTTAGCCACGACTGATGACAAATGATTGTGCCATGGTGGGTCTGTTGTGGAGGAGGCTGAAATCAGCTGTATCTGGGACAAGACAACCTCTGATATCCTCCCACAGAAGCCACTCTGACAGCCCCCACTTTGCCCAAAATCTTGCCACCTACACCCAGTACAGGTGACATTTCAGAGACTTATTTAGTTTTTCAGGCTTTTTACAGCCATTAGAAACTGGATATGCAAAGTCTTTGATGGCTTCAAACTGCATAGCGTTATGAGATGGAAAAGATATTTGGATGCATTCTCAGTCTCATGTTCTTAGCTGCACTGAATAAGCGCAGTTTTCTTTGACTGAATCTCTGCCAGCTTTAGTCATCCTAAGATTGTGTTCAATGGTTTCTGAGATGGCATCTTGCCAGTTTGCCTCCAAGTATTTTTCCCAATACCCACTATTATGAAGTCCTGTTTGAAAATAAGAATTAACTGTTCCTTTATGCCCATTTCTGATGATTGAAAAGGTTGAGTAACTAAATCAGAGTTACTAGAGTATGCACTTGATAGATGGGAAACTCTGGTAGAAGCTTCAGCTCTAATAGCAGCAGGAAGTTGCTACAATGCTATGGATTATTTTGCAGTAGATGTTTTTCCTTCCTTTTGTAGCTGTTCTACTTTTTATTAAAGGTATATACTTGTATATATACAGAATCAAATAAAAGAAGAGACATTATTTCACAAGATGTTTAGAGAATGTACACATTTCTAGTGGTCTGCTGTGATTTTGGGTACATGCCACAATCAGTAAAATGTGTTTTACCTTCTTTTGTGTCGTGCATACTGATTTCACATGAATTCTAAGGAGAAAGAATGTCTTGATCCTGAGGACAAATCATTCTATTAGATTTGGTTGATATAGTACGAAAAAAATGGACAATGGTCAGAGCATTATATATATGGAATGGCGATTTCAATGTTTGTAGTTGTCAGAGACTTTTCGAGGTTGTTGACAGGAATATAAGATGCTTTGAGGAAAGGACACTATTAAAAATACAGTTGCTGGAAACAGCTGTTAATGATTTGATTGTTACCATCATTTTAAACCTAAATGAAGGAAAAAAATAAAATAAAAATCTGAACAAGAGGTAGCAAGATGCTACACTGAGAAAGGATTTCTGCCTAAGCTGAAATCGTTAAACTCTGAAACCTGCCTTTTCAAGGTCCTTCATTGTAATCCATTATCTTTCATTCCCCTTTGGTACCACAAAGATGTCAGTTTGATGACGTATTACACATAACAATGTCATTACATTGGCATAACATGACAACTGGGACTCATTTAAACTTTTAAAAACTTCTAATCACTAAAATAAATTACGAACTGAAGACTTTTAAGACATAGAAAATAAGTCACTCATTTGAAAGAATAGGGTTCTCCATACCTTTTAGAGAATTATACTTTTCTGATCATTTTTCCTTTTCCTTTTTTTTTTCCTGATGTATATAACACACTTAGCGGGAAATACAGTCCACAAATGACCTTAGAGTTTTTTTCCTTAGGCTTGCTGAAGTAGTAGTCCAACTGTAGATGACTACTCATCTACAGATTTTAATTAAATTTATTAGACCCAAAATAAACACTTTGTTATAATTTTGATTATAACATTTCTTAATCAGCCTCTTAACTATTCTTAATTTTTTTTTTTCTCTTACCTTGAAATTTTTTTGGGATTACTGTTTCTCTCTTACTCGTCTGTTGAACTGTTTTGATTCATTCTTTGCAAGACTGGAAGTTTGATTTCAAGTAGCTTAAGTCTTGGCTAAAATTGTTTTTTCTTGTAATGTACAGATATGATAATACATAAAACATTAAACTATTAATATTAACAGTATATTGTGTTTTTTCTTCTATGTAATGATGATCCACTTGTTGAAGGTAATAATACATGCATTTTGAAACAAATATTCAGGGACAGGCTTGGGCAGCTTTTGGGTTTTTTTTTTGCATTTGTATAAATCTTACTGTTCTCTCAAACTACTCCTTATGCCATTTTATCTGCATCAGTGTTTCCTAATGGGTAATTCTCAGTATTCAGAGAGACACATAGGCAGAAAATAGTAGATTGAGGGATTTGCAATTAATTGAGACCAGGTGCATGCAGCCTCATTGTTTCCAGCCTGCTCAGCACTTGAATTTACAAGCACAACCTTTAAAATACTGAAGAGTATAACCACAGGCCTTCTGGTCGGTCATCACACTGAGACCAACAACCTGCAGCAATGGAAGATGCTTATCTTGAATGTTCTAGGCATGTTTCACTACTGAAGCAGAGCGTCTTCAGGCAACATACAGTTTCCTTTGCCCAGAAAGGAAAGGAAAGGATAGGAAGGTTGTTCTCTCCCTCCAGTTAATGAAGGGAATTCTGTGGATCACCTTCAGGAAGAAGACAGGTGAAGCTCCTGCTCTGAATTGTTTTCTAGAGCAGTATCTTCAACAAGGATATCTTGTCTTTGGAGCCTGGATGCTGTCTGAAATTTAAAAGGCAGAGGATGTTTATCAGTTGTCCCCATATTTTGGAAATTGCAGAACTTCTTTGGAGCTTGCTGGTTGCCTGCAGTCTGTTTTGGAACAACATTTGAATGTTTCTATGCAGCTTCTACCGTATTTATTTTCTTGGCAAAGGAGCTGGTTGATGTTTGTCAGAATGATGGCCAGCTGCATGTTGACATTTAGGCATTTTGCATATTACAGGATTGAAAACCAAACACAAAGTGCAAATGTAGAGACTTTTTTAGGTCCTCTGCAGCTGGAATTCTGATGCAGACAGTGTGCATATTTATGTTGCTGCTTATTAGTGAAGCATCCTGTGCATGTGTCTTGTATGGGAACAGGAATACACTTAATGGCTCTATCAGGAAATTTGTTATCTCTGCACATTAGAATAATGAGATAAAAATAAAAGGCAATTCTATTCCAAGTAGTTTTGACTGTACCACATAATAGTTTTGTTAGGGTTTTTTTTAAATTCTTAATATTAGAATTCTTACTCTGTAGTTTATTGTGAAATTTAGTAGATTTTAGGAAGATCCAGATTTTTAGTCTCTTGGCTTTATGAATACATATAAAATGTGTATTCATTCTACAGCTAGTATTTTAGAACGTCTTATAGATTTACATGATGAATCAGCTCAGTTTTACCATTTTGCTGAATTAGCATAGTCAGTAAGGAAATAACACTTGTTTCAATCAAAACCTATATTCTTTCAGATTTCCAAATCTGCTCGAATATAACTGTAATGTGTGTGCAAAAAAGTGAAAATGAGTAGCTTGATGGATGCCTTCAGCTTTGAAATTTGTAACCTAGTGTTAAAACACCTGCAACCTACTCCACTTATAGTCTGCTTGTTTTGCATAAATATTTCCATGAGGGAGACCATATTCTATGTAGTCTTTTCCAATGTTTTTACTTACATGTGACTGTTTCTCAGTCAACAGTCCATATGTTTTGATGGTGCATAGGGTATGTACTCCGATTATTTTGCATTCTTGGAAAGGGCATCTGCAAAAGGTTGTCTAAAGGCGTTCATTTACAGTTGAGGAGGATGATCACAGAAGAACAGTGAAGTTTGCATATGCAGTCTGTGTTTATATATTGTCCATTTCGCCTTTAATGGATATGTTGTCTGTGTGAACAGGTGCTTCATATTCTCTGAAGTGAAAGGAAGCTTTATCTGAGTAGGTTCTTCTAGAGGCAACAAAGGTGTGTCAAAACTTTCTTACATTCTCTGATATTTGAAACTGAAATTAAAAGCTTTATCCAAATAATATTCTGTTAGGATTAAATGTCTTTAAAAGTAGACAACAGAATATATTTATTTTTCCCTTCATATACCTACACAAATCTGTAGACCCCTGTAAATTCTTTTTAAATTTAAGGGTTTGGACACAGAGAGAGGAAGGGTATGTAGAGGAAAACCAGTCTGTGAAAGATACTGGGGGAACTGTTCTAAGTAAATGTCAAGTTACATGGGTTTAACTGAACTGGAAGGTTGCTTTCTAGTGTTGAGACACTAAGAAATCTTTTAATAGAACTCTGCAGGGGTCTAAACCAAAGCTTCTGTTACACTTAATGTCTTCTTAAGGGCAAATAATAAGTAAATCATATATATGTGAATCAGATAATTTCATCTTTGTGTAAGTGGAATCTTAATAATCAAAGAATATTAATTGTGGCAAATTTGTTACAGAAAAATAAATAACCCTGTATTGTAGAAAAAATCAATAATAATAATACAGTAAAATTATTAAATGTAGACTTCTTAGTATCTACCTCTTTATTTGTTGTTATGATCACCCTACCACTGCCTCTTGAGTTCTTCATCTGGGCCTGCAAGTTGTCAGGATCCTGAATACATTGCTGGGAGCAATATGTTGTTAATAATAATAGTTCCTTTCTCACTGTAGGATTGTTTAGGGTCATTTTTATGTGTTTGCTCACACATGCTGAAAACTGTGGGTCTGTAAGTCCATGTTAAAGTTATACAGGAAATGTGTTGCATATACTGGATTCTTCTTGTTCTCCTTGTTTCCCTTAGATAGTTTTGCCCAGCTCTATGTCTGTATTCCTGTAATTGACCATATTCGAGTTGTTCATGGATCTGGGCTCTCTGAACCCACCATGTGTTGCTTCTCTTACCTATGTCTGCTTCTCTACATTGCATCCCAAGTCCCTGCTTTTAAAGCCTCCACTGTCATACCAGGCCTGTATTCCTCTACATTACTCCATTATTTCAGAATTATGAATATTTCATACTACCACTTACAACTGTACATATAGGATTATGGTTATACAATACGAAGGTATGCAAACATAAAACAAAGTAGGCATAACCACCTAGTCACTGGAAAAAGAAAGGCGTTATAGCTAAACCAGATAAAGCAAAGATCCAGGCAGTTCAAGGAAAGTTCAAAGTAATCCTGACAAAACTCAGTTGTGGGACCTTGTGACATCAGTATAAAGCCCGTGGTCAGTTCTTAGCAATAGTGCATTTAGTGGGCTATGTGGCTATGCTGCCTCTCTGTATGAGGGGCTGGAGGGGGATGACAATGTGGTTTCCGAATTCCAGCAAAATATTCACAGGATTCTCTTTTTATGTCCTGAAAAGACAGAATTGCACATTTGTAAAATCCATTTTTTTTTTGTTTTGGTTGTGGTTTATTTTGTTTGATTTTTTTTTGTTGGTTGGATGGTTGGTTTTTTTTTTTTCCCTGAAGTGTATGTATTTTTGTCTTGTTGGGGTGAAATAAACCCTGTAACAAACAGGTTTTGTTTCTTTACCAGAGGTATTCATATGCTTTACTTGCCTTCTGATCAGAATGTCTCTGGAATTTATAAAACGGTAATTTGTTGATATGTTTTGCATGTAAAACAGTATTCTGTGAAATATTTTATACATCACACAAGCCACAGTAATGAATGCTTATATAAAATGTTCTTTATCTAAAACATCTTTGAAAAATAAGTAAGGTACAAGCTATAAAGTTTTTCTTTTAAAGCATATAATTGACTTATCTCTGTTTACAAGCATGTGTAATTACTTCTAGAGAAGTTTTAGTCAGTCTTTGAATGATGAAAAAGCAGACACCATTTCAAACTCCTTTAATTAACATAAAAAATGGTAGCAGTGTATGCACCAAACATAATATTCTCCAAGCACCGTGTATGTAAGAAAAATATGTGGTTTTCTATTTGACGATCATTCACATAGAACTGTAATGATTTGAAGCTGAAAGGATGCCATATAATTTTCTAATTGACTCAATAATCAGTATTGAAATACACAATAATTACTATTGGAAGTTTACTATTTTGGGTGTAATTCAGCTTTAAGGATAATTCTTCTTGATTCTTCTTACCACAAGAAATCAAAATCTGCCACTTGAGATGCAAACAATGGCCAAGTCAGAAGCATTTGTTTGACACTGCTTTCCATCCATAAGATGCAGAGCAATAGTAAATCAGTTTTAGCATTCTTGGTCATCTATCACTATAACAACAGTGTGTAGCCAGAATAATTGCTGTGAGACTGTTCCCCAAACAGAAGAGCTGAACTTTTAACTTTCAAGATAGAAATAGTCCACGATTTATACTTTCAGATTTATCTCAAAACATATGCTGTAATTAGTTACATAAAGACTCTACTATGTACTTTAAAGCACTGCAAGCAAGGCACGAGCTGTCTTGTTAGGAGGAAGAAAAAAATTCCTCAATCTTGCAAGCTCACCTAGATTGCAGTAGGTTGATGTGTAACCTGCTGATGCAGAGAGCAGTTACCTCTGTAACAGATCTACCGCCTAGGCCATTGAGTTGGTTTAAGTCTCTGAACTACGGTTTGAGGTGAAAAAAATAAAACAGCAAATATTGCCCCCCTCTAATTTCAAAGCAGAAACAGCAAGGACTCATAAATAGTTTTCTTTAAAGAGCTAAAGGGTCCATCATGTCTCCACCAGCTTCCCCTTGAAGTCTGACTTTTCAAGCTGAAGATAAGGCAGATAATAATATTACTAAGCACTGAATAATATTTGAATTTTAAAACAGTTTTAGAAAACACATTCAGTTTGCTTTTGTATGTCAGCAACTACCCGCAGACAATAAAAATAATAGTAAGCAAATTTTAGAAAAGCATATGCTGAAGAAATGCTATAACTACTTACTGTATTTGACTTTGAGAAGTTCACAGATTCAGAGATTCACATAACTAATTTATATAACTAATTCTGTTCTGTCAAATCTGCCAGGTGACATGAAGGCAAACATATATTAAAAACTGAGACTTTGGATGGTATAAACTTATCTAGTGTTTAAATCAGAACTTCTTGTTTGAAGGTCTAGATTTCTTCTTAATTCTGCCTTTATATCCGAGTTCAAATTGCAAACTTTATACTGTATGCAATGAATTCAGTTTTTCATTAAATACCTGGGGCCAGATTTTTTTTTTCCCTGCAATTTTGTTAGCATTCCTTAAATATTCACATTATTCACATTTATTTTTCCCGACCAACCCCTTTTTTTCTCTCTTAATCTGAACATAATGCTTCCTACAATCTTGCTTTGGAGGGTAGAAGAATGAGGAGTGTTAAATTTTTGTCTTTCTTCTTTTCCTTTTTTTCCCGTGGAGTGCAGGAAAGCCAGTAGGTTGCAACCACTCAGACTGTGGTTTATTACAGTTACCCTGAGAGTCTTAAGTGCCCGTTGGGGACCTAAGAGCACTCAATGAAAGAATCGTGTTGAGATGTGCTGTGGCAGCAAAAAGGAATAAAAGGTGCTTTGGATGCTGTAAAGTTAAATTGATCTTCACACTGACAAGACACAGCAATAGATAAGGTCACTAAAAATTTTGCCTTATTTAGAGGTGATGTGCAGAAGGCATAAGTAAGTATGGAATTTAGCATCGCATCTTTGATCCAAGATAACTGTTCATCCTCCCTCCCTATGCAAACTGTTGACACATGACTAAATTTGATCTGGCATAATAGAGACTCCAGCACATTCACAGTGACAGGTGCTGGTCTTTTCACCTTTCTATACATGTAATAATCAATCAGTATCCTGTTATGGTTGCAAATGCTTCTGACCAAAACTTGGTTTTGAGTTACATCCAAACCATACTAAAATTTCCCAGGTAAGCATCTGTGAACATGAGTCAAAATCCATATTCATTTTAAATAAGGATGATTAGTTCTGTGGACTGGGCACTAGATTTCACTAAAACTCTCCAGGGAAACTTGAAAAGTGTAAGTATTCCATAAATACATTTCTTACAAGGAAATCAGTACCCTAGTTTATAATTTATATTTTAGAAAAAATGAAGTAACACTCTTCAGGAACTGACATATGACTCCTATTTTGATTATAACTGTTCTCTTGAACACTTGCAATTTGTTGTAGGCCACCATACAAGACATGAACCAAAGCATGGAGAGAAATGTAAAAACTGCATTGTTGCCTACTTAATGGCTGAAAGGATTGTAAGCAAAAAAATAAAATTCATGAAGTCTGTGCCATAAAAATGCATGTAAAAGAAGTTTTATTGATTTTATGCAAACAATACATTTTAAATACCAGAAGCATATCTGATTTTCACTTAATTCTTCAATATGGGTTGTATTTGGTAAAATATTTTTTAGCTAAACCTTATGCATATGTAGAAGTCCTTATTCACCAAAGCACTCACATCTTGCCAAATTTAGGGGGTTGGTATCCTATATTAAATGCTGTGTTTTAATCATATGGAAGTTTGTTACTATTTACATTGATGGAGCAGATCTAGTTTTAATTTAAAAAAAAAATTCTTTATCATTAACAAATAAAAAAAATTAAAATATGAACTTTTTAAAAAGTAAATTATTAATAACTTTAAACACAACTGCAAGTTTCAGAACTCCACATAAAGATTAAAAAAATAGACAAAAAATAATATTAATGATGGTTTAATAATAACAACCTAAGCACTGTTTAGAATAATCACAATAGTCTGCAGGATTGTTTGAAATTATGAAGGGAATGAAAGTGTCATTGACATATATGCTACATATAGAAATAATAAGTATTGGTACATCTGTGTTTTACGCACACACATATAACATCTATCCTGTTTATGAAAATTTTTTTCTTTTTTTGCTTTATTCATTGTTGTGATCAAACATCTGTTTAGTACTTTCTGACTAAGTAAATTCACTGTATAGCAAAAAACCAAAATTGCCTTATCTACGAGTTTACATTATTCTCTTAGACACAAAGGATTTACAAATAGAATAATCTAATAGAAGATTTGACAGTGGTTTAGATCATAGAATGTGAGAAATAAGATAAAAATCCTTTGCTTACACAAAATGGCACAGGTATCAGGACTTATTTTGACTTTTCAGAGAAGGCTAATGTAGAACTTATACAGAAATCAAGACAAACTTTTAACTTATTAGGATGTCTTAATGATGTGTTGGCTGGAAGAAATGGTGATTTGCTTCATCATGGGGAAGCTTTGTGTATAATGCTTCAGAGAAAGGTGTTTTAGAGATGCAGTACATTAAAACAGAAAATTCTGTTCTGCACATGACAAATAAAATGAAGATAATTGGTATAATTCAATGTTGATGCACCCGTGTGCAGCAAGTGGCCTAAATATATGAAATCATCTAACAGGTCACTCAGCACTCTTTAAGTGCTGAAAAAGAGAAATCTTAATGAAAATTAAGCAATGTATTCTGTAAAGAATATTGTTAAATCACATGCCAGGACTATGGAGTACTGTGTCCACCTGTGGAGCCCTCAGCGTAAGAAGGATATAGACTGGTTGGAGCGAGTCCAGAGGAGGCCACGAAGATGCTCCGAGGGCTGGAGCACCTCTGCTATGGAGACAGGCTGAGAGAGTTGGGATTGTTCAGCCTGGAGAAGAGAAGGCTCCGGGGAGACCTTATTGCCCCTTCCAGTACATGAAGGGGCTACAAGGAAGCTGGGGGGGGACTTTTTACAAGGGCCTGTAGTGACAGGACAAGGGGGAATGGGTTTAAATTGAAAGTGGGGAGGTTTACATTAGATATCAGGAAGAAGTTCTTCACAGAGAGGGTGGTGAGGCACTGGAACAGGTTGCCCAGAGAAGCTGTGGATGCCCCATCCCTGGAAGTGTTCAAGGCCAGGCTGGATGAGGCTTTGAGCAACCTGGTCTAGTGGAAGGTGTCCCTGCCCATGGCAGGGGGGTTGGAACTAGATGGTCTTTAAGGTCCCTTCCAACTCAAACCATTCTGTGAATCTATGACTATATTTAGCTGTAACAAGAATCCTTAATGGGTGATATTTAGAGGGGTATGATAGAAACAGTACTTGAGACCTTTAGCGGAATAACTGTATTTAAGCTTTAACCATCTTTCTTCAGTTGTTTCTCAACCCTGCTCTTCATTTATATGCTGACTCCTCTTTCTAGGATTTATTTGTCTCTCTGTGGTGCATCCTCTGCCATAGCTCAGCTTTTTCCATCTCAAGGTTCACATAGTCCTTTCTTCTGTTCTCATTCATCAAAGACAAATCCTTGCCAGTCAGTGGTAGAGATGATCAGTAAAGAGAATTTCTGTGACACAGGAAGTGTTGATATTCTGATGTACTCTTCTACCTCTGCTCAAGTCAAAAAGCAGAAAACTCTTTTTATCTTTTTTTTTTCTTTTTTTACTGAGAGGAAGTTTTTCCAAAAAGAACTTAATATACATAAGAATATTTTGTATAAGTTGCTTTAACATTAAATTATATGTTTGGCAGAGATACTTGTTGTGATTGTTGAGGGCACTGAGTCATTGTCTCTTTTATTCCATTCTCTTTTCTAGTTCCTACTTTCTGTTGCCCCAGCTAAATGGAAAGATTATAGTGAACACATGGCAATTGTGCATTTCACCCTGATTTTCTAGTGAGAAATACTCCACAGAAACCTCTCTCCAGAAACCTCTTTCAAATAATGGGTCTGGGTGAAACCACTTTTTCTTTGAGAGGAACATTTCATGATGCAGTGTAGCTACAGTATTCAGAAATTCCTGTGAGGATTAAAAAAGAAAATAGATTCTCAAGTCTGGTTATGGCTCCTTGGCTCCACTGAGATTCTCTAAGTGACTTTATCCAACCATAAATAACCAGAGGAACATTTTCTTGTGGACACCTCTGTGCCACTGATGAGCCGTTAGATTTTCCCTTCAGGCTTCTGTGCTGATAGGAGGCATGGTGAGAGTGATGTAGCTGACCTTCATTGCTCCAGATGAATCTTGTATTGGCATTGGCCTCATTAAGGTCCAGTGTCATTAGCATTACAGTGGCCATGGAGCAGATTGTCACATGAGGAATATGTGCTCTCTAAATCCCATCATAATTTGCACAGAGTGGAAACTTTGTAGTTTGATTGTAGCTTAATACCGAATCTTTATATATGTAAAAGTTTCTGGCCCCATCTGTAAAGTGTAGTTCATTAAATACTTACTTGCTCACGACACTCTCAGTAAGGAAGTCTGCCACTTCAGTATTACTCCACAAATACTTGAACATAACCAGTCACATTTATTAGCAAAGACTGCTGCTTAATGGGGAGAATCAGTTCTTTTAATGAAGAAATCTTCAGATGAAAATGGAAGATAGGTTTTTGGCTGCCTCATATGAGATTGATCCCTTCTACTTTTCCAAGAGCTTTCTGTCCTTACATCACTGTGATGCAAAGTCGTGTGCAGTGAACCACCATGCCAAGTGGCTCTCAGCCGACTTTGCTATTGTTCCTTATTCCCTCTCACAGTACTGAAACAGCCCTTTCTCAGACAAATTAAACCATCTATCAGTGTGATTGATTTTGAAGCTCCCTAAATAATAATTCTTTTGATTTTTTCTTTTTTTTTAATGAAGAAATCTTCTTATTGGAGTTCTACAGTAACCTGAAGGATTCTGCTGGTAGATTTTACACAGCAGTTTTCATCCTATAGCTTTCCTGAACTTTGTCAGCTGTACATTTTGCAACGGTATTCCTTTTGTTAAAAAGTACTCATTTCTGGACTTTACATTCAGGTGAGATCAGAAGCTGAACACTTAAGCCATCTTTGCTCTGCTCAAAGTAAGCCTTTCAGGAACAAAACACCCAGTAAATATTTTAGTTTTGAAAGCTATATTCCATAATATCACCTTGTGCATTAGTCATCTGCCCATGATCTACTGGAAAAGTGTTATTTTCTAGGTTGCCAAAACTTCTTCTGGCTGAACTGACATTTTTTTCTTCAGGTTGTCTTTGTAGACTCTCAGTGAACCAAGTTAGGCTATAACCTGTACTATCCAGTCAGAGATAGTGTAGTAACATGCTTTATTTTTCCCAAAGAGGGAGAAGAACCACATGTTCAAAATGTTGGCTCTGACAGTAAATGTACTCAGAACTCAAAACTCTGCACCTATAGGATTTTTGACTGTTTTCTTAGGGAAAAGGGATAATCAACCTCATAACATCCCATAGACCCATTTATGTTTGAAGAAGTTCAAAATATAATACATAGATGAATCAAGAATAACCCTGAGAAATTGTTCTGCACCTAGACAAGGAAAGGAGTATGTGAGAGAGAAGGAGATGGTGAAGGGTTCTTTCTGGATCTCATTAAAAAAGGTCTGACAACAAATAGCTTAATAAAATAGCTGTTTTAATAAGACTAAAAAGAGGAATATAGACAGCAGGTAAATCTTACATCCCTCCAGACACTGAGAACCCCGCTTTCGTGCATGATTGAACAGACCCCTGATAGATATTTACAGGGTACGCTGTATATTTCTTGTCCATGGTTGAACATCCTCCTTTTTGGTCATTCAAAAAATTATACAGATCACTAATTTATTGATATACAATGGTTTCTCAGTCAAGATCACTACAGAGATACTTTGATGAAAGCAAGTACTGCAAGAGCAAACTAGAAGCATTAGAAGGAAGCATGTAATTCAGTCCAAGCAGGCGCCATTACTGCTTCTGAGACAGTATTCATATCAAAAGGCTATAACATACAGGAAAAGAGTATTTTATACATTAATGAAGATTTTATGCATGAGGAGAAAAGCAGTTTTGAATTCCCTAAGGTCTAATAACTAAGAGGTTATTATAGTACAGTGTGATTTTACTTCTTGCAGGACAACAATAAAATTCCCGTTGATTTATGTAAGTGAAGTCAAATTTGTGTAGAAAAGGCTGAATAATGCCTCCAATAAAACATATTTCTTAAGAATTAATTTAATTTAATTCTTAAGCTTAAATGTCCCTAGAATTTCTCAATAAAATTTGATTACAGATGGATTCTTTTTTAATACCCATTCCATTAGGAAATACACAAATGTCTCTCAGAAAGCAGGCAGACACTTAATTTTACACTGTGGTGATGGTTTTAATATTTATTGTATATGCTACAACAAATTATTTCACATTGAGAACAGCTTGTTTTCATAACAGGTGACGAGGCTCAAGTTTTCATGGCCACAGCATATGCTGCACAATGGGGAACTTGCCCAGCGACCTTCCATTCCTTGGCATTCTGTGGCAGTGTATAATCTGAATAGTGGGAACACTATAACACACAGTCAGATGACAGAAACTACTTAAAAGGGAAAAGGTATGTTGACAATAAACACTTGCATTTGCTGACCTAGGTAATATAGTACTTCTCACTTTATCTAAGTGAAGATTTTTTTGAACAATGCCACTGAAATCACGTGGGAGATTTTTTTTTCAATTTTATTTTTTTATTTATTCAGGGTACTTGGGATGAAGATTCTTCCTAGTTAGATCCTCCAAACTGACATGATGTGCAAGGAGACACAATGCCTAGAAAAGTAAAATTTGACAGATATATCTTGGAAATAAGATACATGAGGTTTTAGACTGTGGATCATGGCTTCCCCAAACAGTAGGGCAATTTAGCAGAAGCCATAGTCACTAGCTATTTTATTATCAAGAATAGATCTTCCTTTTTTTTTTTTTTCTTAAGAAATATGCCCTATACTATAAGGAAGATTTATAATTTAAAATTAGATTAAATTATTACAGAAATGCCATTCAGTCTCCATTAATTAGTAGCTCCTGTGTGATCTTCAATTGGCTTTTAATGCTGAACTTTATCACACCTTTGTTCTCTAACAAAACTTCAATATTCTACCCTTCATAGTTTTCACTGTTCTGCTAGAATGGGTAGAACAGGTGTGATAAAATTATAAAATAGTTCTGAGTTTTTACAGATTGGATGCAAATTGATGTATTTGTCCACTTTTAATATTTTAATATTGAATATTTTCTAGAACTTGATTTCCATACGTAAATTTTATGCTCATATCCAATAACCAAATAACCTCTTTCAGTAAATTTTATTTTTATTTTTTCATCATCCACACCCCATAAGAAATTAAAATATTCCCCAGAGATTCATGTGAGAGAGTCAATACATGAAACTAGGTTGAATTTCACAGAGTTTCATAGAATTTCTTTAGCTATATCTTATTCCCAGATTGTCTGTAGTGATACATCCTCAAATGGTAGCCCAGTTGCCTCTTCCAAGCCCCCTCCAAAATGATACTGGCAGGTACCATAGCTTATGGAAGGTAATGTTCTTATTGAAGTATGATCTGGTTAAGCATTTCTGTAGAAGATGCTCACCATAACAAAGCATAGCAATCAGTTGAGTATTTTGCTGCTTCTATTGCAATAGCATGCATACTCTTATAGATCTCAAACTAATTATTACTAGCTAAAGTCATAAATTCTGGAGTTCAGGTAACAACTAAAAAATCTCTTGCTTTTTCAATTTATGCTTCTGTGCAGTAAATACCGCACTGGTTTTATAGCTCACTGGGACTCCACTTCTACAAAAGTAGAATGGCACTTCCTTTTTCATAAAACAGCACAGAAGAGCTATTCACAGTTTAAGAAGGAGAGAGACAGGAAGCTTTTGTGACTACACAGTGGACTATTTGTCTTAAGCACCTGTTTGTTGGGAAAAAAAATCCTGAAATGCTAGCTAATTATCAAAACTCAGAAAGAGGACCATACTGGCTAATTGCTGCAGTAGGACTTGTTGAACTTCAAGAACGCTAGGGGAAAAATTAATATCTTTCTTGCTGTGCTTGATTGTAATTGGTCAGAGTTAGCAGGAAAAATACCTATTCAAATAATCAAGTTAAAATATGCAAATTCAGGGGAGCAAAACAGTTTTATCTTTGAGCCTTATGCAAATGAAAGGAAAAAAATAGATGTGGGAAGGGATGATTGGAGAAGATGTGTTATAGATCTGGTGGCAGAACATTCAAGATGCAGAGCACTCCTAAGATTTACAATTACAACATGTAACATAAGATGAATATTATAAGTTTAGCAGCAAAAAACAAATGTCTGTGTTTGTACCATGACAAAGAAGAGGCATATTTCATCATTAAAAAGAAGAATCTAGTAGGAGATGTGGAAGATTATAAATGCCTGCAATTCAGTAGAGTTTCCTCATGATCACTGCTTTGTAATACACAGTCATAGGTAGGCTCATAAATTGTCTGAGCTAATGCCAGAATATGCAGCCAATATTATCAAAATCTAGACTGTCTGCAAAATCCAAATTATAAAATAAAATTAGAAGAGGCTTTTCTTATAGTGATATTGTCAACTGAGCACGTAGGTGCTGCAATTTTGCAGCTGCACAAGAAGACAGAGATAATAAAAGCAAACCAGAGCTTGAAATCAATCTGGACCTTGAAGGTGACAGTCTCACTCTAAACTCTAAATGATTAAGAGAGAATGAGACCCTGAGGTTGTAATTTGCTATTGTTCAATTGATTCAGAGTTACTCCTGCTTATAGCTGAGGACTAGGCTTGGGGGTCATAGACCATAACATCAGTTTGGCAAAATGCTCCTGGTTAAACCACATGTGGAAAAAAAGATATTATAGGATAATATCTTATCTTATCTTAAAAATGGTATTTTTACAGGTAAAAATAATTACACCGATTTCTGTCACATGTAGATGTTCCTGACAAGATATAAGAAATTGATTTTGCTTTGAATGAGCAGTTTAACTCATTTCAATGAAAAATGGAGAATTGGCAGAGCAGTTTGCCTATTTGTGTAAACATGATTTGTTTAAATATAATTATATCTTTAATATGTAACTTCCATAAACATCAGAAGAACCATACTGGGCTATGAAAGTTAGCCAAGGTGAAATGATCATATCATTAATTAATCTTGTTATTTAATAACTAACACTGGTGATATAGTTACAGGGATTATAACAAAGAAATCACAACATGGACACAGCAAGAAAATTATGATCTTTCTCTCTTTCTCATCAACATACAGTCTATGAAAGGCTAATGTAATTTCAGTCCATAGTTCATGGAATTTCAATAGTGGTGGGAGAATACATAAGAGAGAAAAGAAAGATTTGAAGAAAATAACAATTCTCCCTTGAAATAAAAGCTATTGCTCTTGGAAACAGTCTTCTGAATATGATTTGGTTTCTCAAACAGCGTTCTCTGCATTTTATTTTTACTTGTTTCATTTTCTGTGATAGCCAGTAGCAGAATTAGGAAAAGGTAGTACTGGAAAATAAAATAAATATTCTGGTAGCATTTCAAAGTTACTAGGATTGCTCATAATCAGTAAAAGTCAGTGAATAACTCATTTGGAGAGTAAGAAGTGATGGCATACCTCTTAAAATGTTTTTATGAAAGGGAATGTAAAAGCTCTGGAAAATTTTGCTGAGGTATGCTGTCACAGATTAACTTTATTCTATTTAACTGCTGTCTTGACAGATGGAAGAGAATTCTTAAGACTGCTGAGCTAAATGACCTATGTGCCTGCTTGTTTCTTCTCTCTTACCAACCACTTCTGTTGTTCCACTTTTCTCTCAAAGCATGTCTTAATGATTCTAAAATGTTCTATGAAATGTTGGAATCTATGGCCCACAGTGTTCAAAGATGATGGGCAACAGACAGATACACAATGTTGCCTGACACTATAGGAATAGGCATGTTCTTTTTGGGATCCTTGGCAGAATATTACCAGTCTTCAGGAGCAAGGGGTATCGGTATATACAGAGAAATATTGCTGAGTTAAGAGTACAAGTTCATTTTCTTGGGGAAGGACAGGAGGGAAAGGCATATCTTTACTACATGTGGCTGTGTGAAGTAGACATCTGCAGAAGCTCTATTCCTTCAGCTGCTCAGTAGCAGAGCAAACACAGAATGTAGGAGTTGGATTATTGGATTTTGATGGAATTCTCAAAATCAGCACTGCTATTTTACTTTCAGCTCTGAAAGTGAATGGCATGCCATTTCAAATGTCATGAAATTTGTAAGCTAATGAAGATCAACTTCTTCAAATAAAGGAAGGAAACACAGGGTTAGAAAGTGTTGAAACAATGAAAAAATCTCCCTTATTCATACATGGAAAAGTAGTGATGTTTAATTGAGCTGCCCAGTAGAGTATGATGTAGGTGGCTCAACAGGCCCTGTACTTCAGGATTCAGTAATATGCTAAAATTTGGAAGGAACTTGTGAAAGTCAAAGGGGTAAGTGATTGATTAGGTGAAGTTCATAGAATCATAGAAGGGTTTGGGTTGGAAGGGACCTTAAAGATCACCTAGTTCCACCCCCCCTGCCATGGGCAGGGACACCTTTCACTAGACCAGGTTACTCAAAGCCTCATCCAGCCTGGCCTTGAACACTTCCAGGGATGGGGCATCCACAGCTTCTCTGGGCAACCTGTTCCAGTGCTTTACCATCCTCTCAGTTAAGAACTTCTTCCTGATATCTAATCTAAATCTACCAGCTTTCAATTTAATCCCTTCACCCCTTGTCTTGTCACTTCAGGACCTTGTAAAAAGTCCCCCACTCCAGCTTTCTTGTAGACCCCTTCAGGTACTGAAAGGAGTTATAAGGTCTTCCTGGAGTCTTCTCTTCTCCAGGCTGAACAATCCCAACTCTCTCAGCCTGTCCCCATAGCAGAGGTGCTCCAGGCCTCTGAGCATCTTTGTGACTTTCCTCTGGACTCATTCCAACCAACTGATATCAATACAACAGGTAAAAATAGGAAAAAATACTCTTTATATTGCTGGTGATTATGAATTTGTTGGCTTTTTTTCCTGTGGATAAGAGTCCAGGAGGCAGTAATACACTGAAATGCAGAGATAATTTTCTGAGGTCTCTAAAAGAGTCAGAAAGGTCAAGACTTCCTTCAATTTTTGCCCTGACATTATTGAAAGATTCCACAGTTACTTAAGCATGTTTTAAAGAGTTTCATGACCTTTTTTTTAATCAATGCCACTAAAGTAGCAATAAAGTCATTAGAGTCACCTCCCTTAGTCTCTTGAGATTTTTTTTATTCTCAAAGTGTCCTTTTGTTGCCACTGGTGATGACAAGAGCTTTACAGCATTGTAATAATCATTACATAAGATCCTTGCAAAACACATAATCCTAGAAATTCTGTTCCATCTTCTTATTACTATGGGAAGTAGCCCCCTATTCCTCTCCAAAATCCCTCTTAAAAATTGGCTTCAGCTCATCTGCTCATGTCTGTGAGCCACCTGCATGTACATCTGTGTAGAAAATGTAGGTCATAATGGTCATCGTTACCAATTGTCCTTCTGTTTTCCATTTCCAAGGGCTTAATTTTGAACTGTCTTCTCTTTCTGTTTACATTGCATGCAAATATTTTGCTTGGTAATAGTAAAGTGGACATTGAATAGAGCTGCCATATGATTAACAACTGTTCCACATGGTGGCTGGAATCTATTCAGTTTAGTGACCTTAACTGTTATTAGAGTGGGTGTTTTTTTGTTTGTTTGTTTTGGTTTTCTTTTCAGGCTACCTATTTAGAGTTCTGGATTAACATTAGGAATGCTTTTCAGGGTGAGAACTGAGGGTCTTTTAGTCCTGTATTTTGTCCCTCACCTTGGCCACTATCGATATGTTTACATTTTGAACTACTGTGCCTGAGGTATGTATGGAGTTGTGTTACCTCATATTGTTCTCTACTGCAGATAGATTTGGCATTGTCCATAGACATTTAGGCAGCATGTGGGTTTAAATTTGATAGCTCATTAGGTTCTCATGATACATGTAGATGAATGGCCCCTTTTTTTGTATATATATATATATTAAAGAGAGGATGTGATGAAATGGCTGTGAAAACCCTGTTAGAAACCTATCATGAACAAGTCTTTTGATGCCTCTGTGGCCTTTCTAGTTTTGAAGCTGTAGGTTTTGAATATCTTTTAGGGTGTCCTAACACTTTTTTAAACATATGTTTAAGGAATATGCACTCGGAAGGAAAATTCCTGTTGTTACCCCAAGTATTCTGTCTTTTACAGTGAATTCACATCTTTCTCTGTGTTGGCTCACAGTTCTTAGTATATGGATCAGTGGTGTGGGAAACTAAAATTAAATAATATGCTGTAAATTGAAACATCCGTGTTGGAATTATAGAATGAGTTGTGCACTGTATCTGGAAAAAAACACAATGACAGAAAAGCAGACAGGTCAATGTGTTGCTTGCTGCAGAAAATTGAGAGTCAAAGGAAAAATGTCTATGCATGTAAGAGAAAGAAAGGGAGGTAGATTAAGAAGCTGGCAGAGTCAGCAGAGAAAGAAGCCAAGAAAAACAGATGCCAGATCTAAAAAATAAATCTCTATAAGGACTGAATAATTTTTTCAGCAGCCATACATTGACTGCCTACAGTAACTGACAGGGTTACAATGCTGTTGTCTGCCTGGGGAAGAGTTTTTGCATAATCAAATTGAAATTATTCAGAAAGGTAAAAAATGGCTGTGAAATCAACTGTCTATTTTTTGTTCATACAGATACTGTAATGATCCAGATGTCTGCCCTTCAACAAACCACTGAGCAGCTCTCTGGGCTATAAACATAGCTTTCAAAACACATTTGACAGATTACACATTGCTGTCTGATACTCTGTAATGTATGCATGTGGCCAAATATATTTTAAAATGTATTTGCAGTATCTATTATCATCATCTCTTTGACAACTTGTGCTATAATGATATTAAAAAAAAAAAACAGAAATAAAAGACTGTAAAAATACAGATTAGAATAATCACTTTTCTGTTTCTTAATCCTATATAGTTTGTAATTGATTGAAAAATCTATAATTGTTACGACATCACACTAGTTCATGCCTAAAGTTGTCAAAGCCACTTCTAACATTTGACTTTGTTAAATTTTGTATCATCCTAGCATGTAGGATGAAGAGACCTTGAGAGTTCATCCCTCTGCTCCAATACATGATGCATTGTAGAACAAACTTTCTGCTAAGTGATTCTAATATGCTTCTAAAAGCCTCTAATGAAAGAAACTCTTTAGTCACATTTGGTAAGTAAATGCTAAAAGAAAAAGAACACTGTAGAAAAAGGACTTTGATCTATCAAAGTTGTGCAGGTAAATAATGATTTAGAAAAGCCTTTGCCATATAGTGCACCCTCTGTTCATTGATCCATTTCTAGTCTAGCTGTACCTGCAGATAAAGATGGAAATAAAAGATAAATTTAGAGCAGTCAATGGATAGGTGCTATTAAGCTATAGTATTGCACAAAGTAGAAAGTAGAAATAAATTGTGTTGATTGTCATTTTTCTCGATGATGGTTTTTGAAGCAAGATGTTTTCTTTTGAGTTTGACATACTGAGTAATTTTAAGAAATATGCAAATATTTTAGTATTATTTTATGTAAAAGCTTTTGCTTGTTTTTTTTTTTTGTCTTTTTAAGATAGAAGAACAAATTTTTATAGCTGCTTTTTCAGGTGTTGGACTTTATTGATTTTTACTAACAGTCTGTTGGTATTACAATTGATTTGGTTTCTTCACCAGCTAGAAGTAAATAAGCTAGTAAGAAACTTTACAATATAGAGAGTTGGGTGTTGTCAGTGAAGATGATGCAGCTTTATACAGGTACACAGGCAGGCACTGTATGACCCAGCGCTATAGGTATTAATTTAGTATTAAATATTCATTCATTCTGATCGTAGAATTAGGGAGATGCTGATAGATAAAAGACGTGCCTGAGACATCAATGCTGAATGTTGAAAACTGCCTTTGTTCTGGAACTGGTGCTGCTCTGTTGTTGCCAGAATGAGTCAGTATTTTCAAAGTTGCCATAAGGCAGTATCTCAATGGCATAATAATTTTCTAACCTTAAAGCAGGAAATAAGGATGTTATCTCATAAATGAGTGGTAAATGTTTGCTTTTAAACAATGATCTGTTTAATAAATTATAAGCTAAAAGATGTCAAATAGAATAAAAGCTTCTGCCTGTTATTGATTAATAACTTTTTCTTGATGATCTGTCAGAGTAAAAGTAGTGTACTGACCATTATTCTAATTTACGTGGTTTGATTGTGTATATTTGAAAACCTATTCTTGCATTTCCACCTTAATATGTTGATATATTCTGTTTTAAACCACTGTGAAGGTGTTGCCAAATGTTGCTAGATAGTTATGTATTATCTGAGATGTGAATAAAATTCAGTGCAGGATAAAGTGATTCTAATGTTTAGTTTGTAAAGTGCATTAGGACTGCATAAGAGAAAGAACTATATGAATGTAAATCATCATTATTATTAATAGGAAACAGCATTAATAAAGAAGGAAAATAAAGAAATGATATATGGTCAATGAGAAACTTCATGATAGCCAAATTGGATACTAAAGTCAAATTTAGCACTCTGGAATGCAACCAAAAACAATTCATGATCTTATTCAATGGAAAGCTTTGTGTTATTTCATCTCATCAAGGTATAGTAAAAATACTGTATAGAGGAAAACTTTCCACATGAGAAATTGAGAGATTTGTAGATTTACACAGTTATACAAAGCAAGTTTTAAAATGAATTAGTATTGCTTCTCTGTGATAGGTAGATAATCTCTATCACATTAGATTGTGACTGTGTCTACATGAACAGTTTAACTGGATTTCCTTGGCTCAGCAGTCTAGTTCATTTTGTATGCACATGAAAAAAATTACAGAATCAATTCCAGACCAAAATCTATTCAAAATAGCCATCTTGATATGTATGATAAGAGATAAAGGGTTGGACAAGGATATATCTTTTAAACAAGTTGTGTGCAGCAGAATGGTTGCTGTTGGGAGACAAAACCATAGACATAAAATTTTATACCTCTAGAATTTTCTAGGGGTCAACAAATCTGTAAAATATTTCTCAATGTTATGCTATCTTTGTGGAGACTGGCAAGTCACTCCTCTCTGTTACCTATCTAAAACTGATTCTAAATAATGCAGGTGAGAGGATTAAAAAGAAACTTTGAATCTAGGAAAAACTGTTCACAAATGAAAGTTGATAACTGACTGGAAAAGTATTGCAAATTTCCTATTTACTGAGAGAAGAAAAAGCAGAACAGAACATAATTTCAGCACTACTGTAAAATCCAATACATCTAGGACAGAATCTCTGAGAAGTTGAGTAGTAGAAATAACAGGTGGAAAGCTTTACCAAAACACACAGACAGAAGGAATTATGGTCACTAAAGAGTTTCTAGGTAAAAAATAAAAAATCTGACAAATAAATAAATATATCTCCTTTATAAAACCAGTAGGGATGAAAGGAAAAGTTTCAGGTTATTAAAAAAAGTCTTGAGAATTTGTGTAGTAGTTATTTAGACTATATGATGTTAATATAGCCAAATAACTTTGAAGCTTCATTTACAGTTTCACTTGGAGACATCAGTGGGTGACAGCAAATACAGTTTAACACCTATAGTGGGTCAAGCCAAAGGCAGAGTTGTCTACTGTATTCATCAGCATCCAGAAGTGAATGGCTTGGAAAAAAGAACAGGACAAGGTTATATGATAGTTCTGCCTAGTGTTAATTTCAACTTCCAGTTATTTTCACTTTAGAAAGCTCCTGACTCTGTTGTCTAGTCATTTGTAACCCCCAACAGATTCCTTTTTCATAAACTTTTCAGTCTCTCAGTCAACCTATAGGAACTTCTAGGATCCATATAACTTTTGGCAAGGTCTTTTGCACTTACTGTTGTTTGTCTTGAAATGTGTTCCTACTGGCTTAATTAGAAACCCTTTTCTTCACTAGAAAAGAGAATGAATAATTTCAGTCCATCTTACTTTATGCCACTTGTAGTTTTATTTTCCTCTAACATAATTTCTCTCAGTTTTCTCTTTTCTACAATGAAAAACAATGAGTAACTGTATAGTCTAGTATACAGAAATCATACATAGATGCATTTTGTTATGACATAAAAATATATTTAGAAAGTATTAAAATTTTATAGTATATGGGCAGAATTGAAGTACAATTAATTCCATGGTATGATTACCAATTTAGCATGCACCAAGATAACTGGAGATGTGAAATTTTCGTAGAAATTTGGACAAATCAATATATTGTGTTGATTTTATTGGTAGTATGTAGAGTTTTATGTGATAATTTCTGCTCCTTTTACCATGCAGAATTGAACAACTGATTAAGAGTGTTTTCTCTTTATCTCTTTCTTCATATATATGTTATGTAGTCTAACTAGTGCCAGAGAAGTGGGTTAAGTACAGAGGCATTTGATTGTTAAGCTAATCAAATTTCTCATCAGATAAACTGAAATATTTTAGGTTTCATTTTTCTTCTGTTCCAAATCATTGGTAATAGGTTTATTTTTGTCAGAATTTTCCTCATCTTCTGGGGTTTTTTCCCCTTCACTTTAAAACTACTTTTTTTTTTTTTTTTCCTATTTTACGAAGTCTGTATTCCTTTCTTTTATTCATTTTCACCCTGGCCTGTATGAGACCATTTTTGTGATTTCCACAATGCTGTTTAACACTCTCATTATTACTACTCAAAATGACTCTGAAGAAAAGTTGAACCTCATGTTACAGCAGTATGGGTGGCAATTCACAATGCCTGATATTTATCACTATACAATCAATTTCCAAACAGATTCTAAGAGGAGAATTGGACACAGAAAAACCTCCTACCAGCTAAAAACTTATCTCTTATCACTGTTGGAGTCCCTTGCCTATCTGAAGAACAACTGGGACCAAAGTATATAGTCATTCAAAGACCTGAGAATTTTTGTTTTCAAGACTAAATTCTGAACGTAACCAGTTCCCTATTTCTTCTAAATGCTCTTTCTTGGTTAGTGACATTTTTGGAGTTTAGTAATTATTTAATTTGGTCACAGTAACACTTGAAATACCATTCTTCTTTCTCATACCTTACCTTTTCTCATAACAACTAATGAAGGGATTGTTTGATATTGACAGGGTTCCCTCATTGATAAAAAGCTCCAGCCTCTGCTTGTTCTTGGAGATCCCTGCTCTCCAAATCTCAGTCCTTGAGAGGTTTCTAGGCAGCATTAGTATTGCTACTCTCTCATTTTTAAAAGGCAGATTTCCAAGGAAAAATAGTCTTAATTTCTCTCTGTGACCTGACACTTTCTGTCTTCTTACTCCTGCTCCCCATGCTGAACTGTCTTACTCATTTCCATGTGGGGCCAAATATTTCTAGTTGGGAGACACATCAACGCTTCTTCTTCTTCCCTTTTCCTTTTCTTCCTTCCCACAAAAGCCATAAAGAACTGCAGTGAAAAATAAATGCATGAATAAATAAACATTCAGAGGACCCAACAAAAATCACCCAGATGGAAACAAATGAAGACGAGGAAATTGAAAACAGCCCCCATCTTTATCAGCAGTCAGTGACAGGCAGTGATCAGGGGAACACTAGTTCCTTTGAGATAGTCAACCCAGAGTATGGCAAGGATTTCTGGATAAACGTTGTTAGTTTGCTTCTGTAATTGTTGCTTATGAAGGCTGCATTTTATAGATGACCAGTCTGATGAACAACCTATTCCATAACTTCTGTCATTTAACATTCTACATTTTAACACTAGCAGCTCCCTTGAGAAATTTTAAAGAGACATTGTAACAGGAAGAAGAGGCCTGCTCAAGTCCTTTCAAGTTGTAAAAAAAAAAAAAAAAAAAAAGGAATCAGAACCTGAGAAAACTTATTTGTGTGGCTTGGAGCTGAGTGCTCCAAAATTCATACATTGACAAAGGAGGATATTGCCTATTTTGTTGCTGACAGGATGGGGATTAGATTAACCTGAGATTGTACTTGAATGCAAATTCCTGGACTGCTTAAAAACTGCCTACATTGTGGGTTTTGTTCTAACCTGGAATGATCCAGGAAGGATGACGTAGTTTATGTAGTGTCTCACCTATTACTTTGAGTCACTTGCCTTTGAGATCCAACCCTGCACTCAAGAATATTTACTAAAAACCTTAGACAAAAAGAGCAAGGATTTGTTGAAATTGAGTAAAAGTCATTACACGTTATCACATAAATTTTAAACGTGAGAATATGTGAGAAGACTGTCAATTATTTTTTTCCTTTTTTACTCCAGAACAACAAGAAGAGATGTGACGGGTTGGTCCCAGTTGGCAGCCAAACTCCCACTCAGCCACTCTCTGACTTTCCTTCCTCAGTGAGACAGGGGAAGAAGAGGAGGAACAAGAATGAGAAACTTTTTGGATGAAGATGGAGACAGGAAGATCACCTACCAATTATCATTGTGGGCAAAACAGACTTGATTTGGGGTAAATTAATTTATTGGCAATCAAAATAAATATGTATTTGCTGATTTAGGCATTGGAAAGAAAAAAACAATAAACCAAAGATTTACACACTTAGGGAAACAATGCGTCTTTCCTTCGCTTTTTTTCCATGTGCAACTTCACCCCAAATTCCTCTCCTTCTTCATTTGTATGGGTTACATTCAGTCCCTTCAGTGAGGAAACGCACCATGCAAGATTGTTGGGGGATAGGGGGCAGTTCTGGTCACTACATAATTGTTTCCCTCTGCTGCTCCATCTCACTTTTTCCTCTGTGCTGGTGTGGGCTCTCCACAGACTGCAGTTCTTTCAAGGATGTACTTGTTCTTCCATGGATCACCTCCTCCTCCTCTAACCTTGGTGTTCCTTTTGCTGCTTCTTACTTTTTTGTTCCCTCCTTCTTTTCTCCCAAGAATTGTCTGACCTTTCTGAAATATCTTTTCCCAGATCCACCATATATATGTCTGATACAGGAATGAGCTATTTTTAGGTAAAACTCCCAAAGTGGAATTTAATTCTAAGTCTTCTCTGCATTTTTATTTCTGAAGCTGCTTGCCAGGATTGAATGATACATGATTAATAATTGAGCACATCATGTTTATAAATTCCTTTGCAACAGATGCATGAGAAGAAAACAGAAAATGAAGGGGTCAGGGGAGGAAAAGGATTAGCAGCTTAGGATACTGAAAGACAAAATTATGCTTCCATGGTAGCTCCTGCAAGAAAAACATGAGCTGATAGTGATGATAACTTATCTGTCAACCAAGATGTGTTTAATCTTTATGTATTAATTTCTATATTCCTCCATTTTCATGCACAGCCTGTTCACACTTGCTCAAGTGAATAAATGGCAAAATTGTTGTAACTGCCTTAAGATTAAGGCTAGATTGCTTATTTCTGCTAAAATATGGGCTGTGTAGTGAGGATAGAAAACAGTTTAAAAGTCAATACAAGGTATATTTCTCCTAGACAGTGTACAGTGTAGTTAGCCGTACGGCCCAATGTATTTGTCTGAGTTGACACTTCTATGTTTTCTTGACATGTGACAATTATTTGGTTGTACTTCCAAACGGAGCAGAATAATACTATCAATCAACTTCATTACATCTTAAGAATTTAAAAATCAGAAGTCTCAGTTATACTGCTTAAAGTGCTAGTGCTCATGCTCTACTTGGGATACATTGAAATAACCACCACATCTACTTTTCTTCCCACTAAGAATTGCTGGAAGTAAATTATTTTCAATTATTTTAAGTTCATAAATCGCAAAAACCTTCCTTTTGGAGTTTCAAAAGTAACACAGAGAAGGCTATGAAAAAAAAATTGTTGGTTTTCACAGTACTTTTCAAAACATACTTTATGGAGTGTCAAAAGCCTCCCTCCCACTTTCTTTTAGGCCCCTTCAGGTACTGGAAGGTTGCTATAAGGTCTCCCTAGAACCTTCTCACCCCCTGCCTCCCCGGTGTTGTCTTCTGCCACTAGCATAACTTCACCTACATTTGGCGCTCTGTGTGCTGGTTCATCTTGTGCCAGCTTCCTGAACGATGTTCCTTTGAAATTCCCCTTATGGTTGGGGTTTATTTTTTGATGACCAGAGATAACTGTGACTCTTTTAAAACATTTCTTTCACTCTACCTGTTTGATACCACCCTACAGCTAGGAAGTTAGATCTGTCACAGCTAACCTAGTGAAACAGGCTGTGGAAGTGCTTTTCATCCACTTCAGCAATGTTGTATGGCTTTGTATCTTAAATTGCTGAAACAGAACGCAAAAACCAATACAGAAATCCATGGTAAAATGAGGACAGATATGATATATTATAATTTCACAGTAGAAATGTTTCAAGGAGAGACACTATTGTGACATATGTAAGCACAAATCTTTCTGAATACTGTCTCAACAATGATGTACGTAACAAATACATCTTACATAACATGATGATGTCTTTCTCTTCCTAAGGAAACGTTTAGCCTAATGTTATTTGTCCAGTAAAACACTTGAAGGCCCACATACTTTTATGCAACTGTATGTGTTTGTTTATGTGCTACATATTTCTGAGGACTACCAAAAGCCTAGTCTGATGAAGAAGGAAAAGTGGCTAATTAAAAACAAAATAATCACTGCATGTCTGTATTTCCAGGGTAGATATTGATATTACTACTGGCAACTACTTATCATAGGAAAAGTGTGAAGAAAACACAAGACATCCATCTGATTCATCCATCTGCTGAGAAAAAGAACTGTGTTACCATTAGCAAGCCTGTCTCTGTGTGTTCTGTGTACATCTTCATGACTAATGTCTTAGGTACCTGTATTATTTCACTTTAGAGTTAACCATACTAAATAGCATTTAATTTACATACTTACAAGCAGCTCTAATGTGGTTATTTTCTTAAATAAATGAGTAACAGAGCAGAAATTCCCAGGTGCCTCCTTGAAGTTCATGATGATAAATCAGAAACTCATGCATACAATAAGAGTTTGTTTTAGTAATAAATACAGTTGATAATCTAAGTTTCATATTGTTTTGAGAGAGGATTTTAACACAATGTTCCACTTTTGCTTTTCCTTCTTTTCTTATACTCTGTTTAAATGTTGGCATACCTCTCAAAAGTGAAAGCAATAAAGCTGGACTATGAAATTCATGTGAAACAGTATTCTTCAAGTCCATCTGTGGGAGTTACTGTAGAGAAGAGAAGATTCCTTGAACTTCCACATTAGAAGCATCAGTCAAAAAGAACACTAAGTGAGGTAGACTTATGAGGAATTATGTTCAATATTCTTTATTTTTCAGTATTATATATTTTATTTTTCTTATAGGTTGGGAAATTTAGAAAGGAAACAGTTATTCTAATTAGACAAATCCCATCCAGAGGCAGGAGCAGCCTGCATCTAGCAGCCCCCTCTGTGAAGTTTGTTGTCTTCTACATACCAGATATCCATAATTTCTAGAATCCAGACAACGCCAAGTATCCTGCCCACGTGCACATGTAAACTCAGTAGGTCCTGTGCTTTGCAGGATTGTCAGCAGTATTGCATACATTATTTTTGCTGTTGCATGTGCGTCAGAATTCATTCCCTCGATGGGTCCAAGAAGTATACTGGAAAAGTTAAAGATCAGATCACTACCATCAGAACAAACAGCTTTCTCCTGTCCCTCTCCTTTCCTCAACATTTCTCATACCCGATTAGAATCAACTCCAGGCCAGAAGGCTTTTATGTATCAAGTAGCTCTTGACACATACACAGCTGTAGAATGCTATTGGATCAATTTTGAAGCTTTTTTCTGTTATTTTGCATGTAAGAACTATTTTTTTAAAAGTTCATTGAGTGTTTCACCTTATTGTGAAGTTGACTATCAATGTCATTTTTTACAGCAGTGATTTGGTTAGCTTCATTGTTAGA
>NW_010246589.1:58457-64683 GCF_000690775.1 Eurypyga helias
AGAGAAGGAACCACGCATTCTGGTTTCTGTCTCTTACACTGGAATCCAATTAGTAGGTGAAACAACTAGAATCCATGTTTCCACGTCTTTTTTGACAGTGCTTAGCCCCATTGAGGCAATGCCACATATGGGCAAAAGTAATATATCTTGTTCCTGATTCACCAAATAAAAAGACATTGAGCTGGTCTAGTAAATATGTTGACATTTATTTTTAATAAAATATGATTTTTTCCTTTTCTGTTATGGTGAATAAGCAATATTTTTGAAGCCTGAACCAGTGTTTGTTAAAGTCCAAATCCTGAAGGGTAATGAAAGTGACAAGAAAATTTGTAGCCTGTTTTTTTTTTTTTTTAAAGTATACCTGTTAATCATTTGAAGTATCTGTTAAATAATTTGTTATTGAAAAGAATAAGCAGCAATTAACATAATCTTCCATCAGAAGTAGCAAAAGAAGTCAACATCTCTTTCCTACTCAATTCCATGTAGAAATATTTCATATATAGTATGTATGACTTCCTTTAAAAATCTATACCTCATATAATTTAAAAGGTCATGGTTACACAAGTCTTTAATAAAGGATATTTGAGACTTTGCTTCTTCAAAGATTTAAATGAAATAGTTGTACTTTAAGTAGCTAGTTGTCAATCCCAATCTTCTCTCTTGTTTTTCAAGTTCATCGTATAACAAGAGAAGAATGAAATTAATCACCTATTATGTACATTTTGGCTTCCTTATGAGCTGCCACTGTAAATAGTCTCATACACACATAAGACCTCTTTCTGTGCTCTAATGTCAATGTAAAGGAACATTTCAATAAGTGAAAATTTCATTGGCTCCCATTTGATGGCCCTCTCTATTGTCAGCATGATATAGTGGGAACTCAAATCAAGAGTATTTATAGGTGTATGTAATAAGAGTAGGGTGCAATAAAACTTGAACAGAAAATCCCACCAGAAGCCTTTTTTGATTAAAGTGTTTGTCATATTTTGAAACTTTTGAGAGATTACTAGTTTGTAATATTCCTCCAGACTTCTTTATGGTTTTAGTAGTTACTATTCCATATAAATTCTATAAATATAAGGAAAAATATTCTGAGTTGCAAGTATTTATTATTTCAAACCTCAAAAGAGTCTGTCACTGGCAGTTGCAGGGAAAATTACTGTATTTGTGAAACATACAGAAGAGTCCTGTCCTTAGCTGTAGGATTGTAGGACAATTAGCTGAGAAAACTCTTAGAGCTGGGAATTCAAGCTGAAACACAAAACACTTTCTCTGTCACTCCTTCCTCTGTAAACCTACAAACAAATATATTTTGAGGTGATAGAACACTGTAAATATTTAGAATGTTGTTAAATGAAAAGATTTTTTTTCCCAGCTTCTTTCATAACAAAGATAACATTATTTTGTCCTATGTCACCTGGCAAGAAGCGAGTAGTAAGAAATGAAATACTGTCTTGTTTCTTAGATTGAAGTGTTGGCAACTGCTGAAGAACAGCACAATAAGGAGAAAATGAAATAAGATTGCAATTACACCTGATTCTCAAGAAAGCACACTTCTCTTTGCAAGTAACTCTACCAATTGTTTGTGATTCACTATTGCAGACAAACATAAATTTTTAAATTTTCTATTGTCTTCCTGTATAGTTTAGATGAAGAGCACTAGGAAAACTGTATAATCTTTTGACTATTTGAATGTATGTGCACACTTTAAGATTGTGAAGTCACATAAATCAATATTTAGGAAGCTCAGAACAAAAGACTGAAGCAATTTATGGTGACTTGCATTAAGCAATTTACTTTGTGCTTAGCATTGTTTAGCTAAGCTAATCACGGAAGATTAACCTTTAAAAATTTATATTGCAAAGTATGTTGATCCTATTCTTGGTTCTTAATGCTTTTACCTCTGTAAACAACATTTGACATTTACCAATAGTAATGTCATGGATAAATGCTCCCCCATCCTGCAAATAACAAAGGTTTGAATTGTTTTCTCTTCCTCTTTTGAGGAAGGAGTTGAAGACTGGGAGAAGTACGGTCTGGTTGCTGGTTTTTGTTGTTTTGGTTTGGTTTTGGTTTGGTTTTGGTTTTTTTTTTTTAATGGTGAATTAAACTATGACTTCGTTTTAGAGCTCATTAGAAGTTAAATGTTTTACACTGAAAATGTTAGACAAGCATTCAGATTTTTGCAGTGGCCACTGTTTCCTCATCTTATTTGAACGTAGCATAAATACCTTAAAGAATGAATGTGAAAAAACCTGGTTCTATGGTGTGTTCTGATCTTAAGTCACAGCAGCACTGAATCATGTGTACAGCTATGAACCTCCAAGTGGTCCTAATGCTGTTGCAGTGATGCCTCATATATTTATACCTACTTCTGGTCTTTGTCTTTGGGTACTGCTGTAATATAAATGTTCAGTATTGAAAAAGAAATTGCAATAATTTTTGATAGATTCAGTGTTTACCATTCAAGTTTTCTAGTACTTTTCTTAACAGGAGTTCTGAGGAACAAACAATCTTAACTTAGTCTAACAAGGTTTCTTAAATGTGTGATAGGAGCATCCCTCCTGCTCCATATATTTCTTTGAAGAATCTACAAAAGGCAATTAAGAAAGTTCAAATATGTTATGCAGCAAAGAATATTGGTAAGCATTGAACAGGAGAATAACTTATGGACAGGCTCTGTAGCCATACTAATCTTTGATACTAGTACAGAAGTGCTACAGATCTTTTTTTCTCATTATACAAAAGCTGTCATTGACACTTAATGGAGCTGGAATATGTTTGTTTTAGCTTCACAAGACATAACATCTCAAAGCATGCAAACCGCATTTAGATGGCATATACCTTGAAATACAAGTGTTTCATACTCACCCGTGTTTGCTCTTCTATTAAAACCAAAAACTGTTGGAACAATCAGAAGAAAGTCACATATGCAATGAGTCCTTGGGGACACCAAGTGAGAAACACGAGTCATATAAATGACGACCTCAAAACTAGATTACTTTTGTAGAAAGGTTAAGGACAATGGGTTTTGAAGGATTTTGCCACTGCTACGTGTTAAGTGGATGTTTTAGATACCTAACTCAATGGAGCTTTTAAATATAGAGTTAAGCCAGTTTTTTTCTCTATTATTGTTAAATTCAAACTAGAACTGGCCCAGGGCAGCAAAATAGCAGTAGTTCCATTTCTATACCAAATATAACTCATAACTAAATTCTTAGGAAAAACGTGGGTACTGCATCTTGACTACCTTTTTGAGAATTTCTTGGAGCTTCAGTAAGATTCCTGATTTGAAGAATGTCTGCTAAGACACAGCATAGAATTTAGAAAAGCAATACTTGCTCCTGTTAGGATATGTTGCCGCTGCATCCACACAACTTGGCAGAAGCTGTAAAGCTAAGCTCTAGATCTGCAACCAGAAGGACTGGACCAGGCACATATGAAGAATTTGAGTTCATTGTCTGTGGGATATGGGGAAGGAGGACAACTACTTTATGTCCTTAGCATTTTGTGCAAGATGTAAAGACCTTTCAAAGTCCTGTAGATTTCTTTTGTCCATTTTTTGTTGACACTATTGAATACAAACATCAGATCACAATACGGCATTTCCTGGTGATGTCTTCCGAGTTGTTGTATCACACTAGTCCAAGTGGTCTAGAATTCTGCTTTTAATTTCATCTGGTTCTTTAATCTTACTTCCTAGTACATGGTGATTTATATCTAAGCAGCTGACAGCATAAAGCAAAATACAGTATCAATTTAACATAGTAATCAAAAGCTAACTTTAACAATGTGAGGTTAAACTGCTTCTGAAAAACACCGCATGTAACTGCAGATTGTCTATATGACCATGTGCATACACGGAATATTCATACAAGATATATGTATACAGTAAACATATGAAATACTTGTGATATTAAGCATTTTGTTCTGTTTAAGACCACTAGAAACTGAGGTTTCTGAACTCCACATGGGAGATTCTCACAAATTCCAGTCATATATACCTATTTCACAGGGAAAATGTAACCTTTCCTCCAAAGCTCTGAAAGTTTAGTTCCACAGGTATGTTCAGAAAATGAGAATTCAAAAAACTCTCTTTTTCATTTACTTTCTCTTTCATCCACAATAATAATTTTGATGCAAAACACTGTAATGGGGACTGTCTATTTTCTTTGTCAGTAGGCTGATAAACTGTTATTAATATGGAGCAAAACCTTTTCAATACACAATAGTCCTAGTGGGTCATTAATTTTATGTTGAAATAAAAGAACTTTTCCCCTTTTCCTCCTGACAGTTATTCCTGATTTGTCCATATTAGACCAAAATTCTGTTCTCTTTATTACTGCTAAGCCTTTTCTAAAATGAGAGAAAGACTGACTATTCCCTGTCAAGCTTATAGTACTGAATGTATGGTTAAGAGAAATAAGATTTGCAGAAATATATTCTCTTTCAAAGCATTAGTGTGTTACCTTTTGATTGTTTACTACTATTTGTTCTTTCTCCTTTGGAATTAATGGTGGAAGGATTTAGACTTATGGTCATTTTGAAATAAAATGCTAGGCCTGTAGGCCATGGACTGATGAGATGTTAAACATACTTTTTTACTTCCTTCTATATTACTTGCAAAATGAAGAGAAATCACACAGCTGACGACACTGCAACTACTTAATGCTGCTGTAAATAGATCATAATAAGCATGTGGTATATGTGATTGTTCTGGTAAATGAAAGGGGGTGGTTTGTTCAGCATCAGTGGAAGGAGGAGAACAAGAAAAATACCCTTCCTGATTGCAGCTGCAAATGGTAGCAATTTTTCCTTCCTGCATTAATGAATGTAATTCATGTAATGCATATTACTTCATTCAACAGCAAAAATTTCATGTTCAATTCACAGACATAAAGTATTTTAATTAAGAATATCAATGAGTAATGGCAATCTACTTCCAGAAAAAGCAAAGAAAGACACTTCTTTGGCCATGTTGAAGGAGCTGTGATGTGAACATATTTTATCAGTATAATAAATTCACTTTCCTAAAACTCTTCACCAAAAAAATATCCTTTAATCCATGTTCTGTTTTATTTGTCTGTTTTCCCTTCTAACCATCTTTTACATGCTGTATTTGACTGCAAACCTGCATTTTACAGTCTCAAGTTATCAAATTACTTCATCCTTTATAAACATCACAAATTAAAAGAACTTTCAGCAACTGAACTCCAACACAACATATACAAAACTAAAATAATTCATTGTCTAAAGACCATAACAAATTTTAATGTGCATTTACAGAGTAAACAGAGGGCTGAAAGGGGTCAAACCAGTGGAAGTGAAGGTATGTATTACAAAATCCACACAGTACTGAATTGCAAACTAAAAAGTGATGTTTTGTCAAAAACGGAAATAAAGATGCCTATTGGTGGCACGACATATAGATAATATTAAAAACTGTCTTGCATGAGGACCAAAGTATGTCTACTCTGAAGTTATATCACACGGACTGTAAGCAATTTACAGAATTTAAGTTAGTTTTGCATATACAGGAGTTGCAAAATTAGAGAAAACACACTAAATTATAGAACACACACACAAAATAAAAAGATGTATATATATAAACCTCCACGCAGTCATCAGGGGTTGGCCTAAGTCAGTAATTGCCACCACTGGACAAGAAATAAACAAAAAAAGATGGGGGAAAAAACCCACAGGGTAAAAAGAATAATATCTGCCCCCTCATACAATTCAAAAGAAAAATATCCTAATCAGTTTTCCAGAAACAACATCCTCTAGTCTGCTTAGCTGTTTTGTATCATTTCTTTTTTCCTCTCTATTTCCACATGAGAAAAAAAAAAAAAGGAAAAAAAAAAGCTTTTTGATAAAGTTTGTAGGGTGTTTTTTTGAGGTCGATGTTAAATCACTATATTTTGTTTCATTGTTTGGCCTCCGTTTGCTTCCAGGCTGGAACGACTCTTTCAGCGTAGGAAACTAAATGTCATCCGTGGTTAATTCTGTAATACTGATGACTCGCAGGCCAACCCCTGAGAAGTCAAGGACGAGGCTTCTCCTTGCCGAAAGAAAAGGAAACTAGGTCTTGCTGTTACAAAACATTTGATTACATCACACTAGTTCTCTTCAAATAAAAGATCAGTGATACGCCAAAGAAAATAAGATATATCAGGAAAACATGTGGTATCCTCTTCTTTTTATAATATTTATTTATTATATTTATTAT
>NW_010246590.1:0-13806 GCF_000690775.1 Eurypyga helias
CAACTTCCTCTTCGTTGGGATGCAAGACTGTTTAAGGAATCTGAAGGTGTCTAAGTTCATAGCACCTGATGAGATACCTCCATGGGTCCTGAGGAAACTGACAGATGAAGTTGCTAAGCCACTATCCATCCTATCTGAGAAGTTGTGGCAGTGCAGGGAAAGTCTCCATGCCTAAGTTCATAGCACCTGATGAGATACCTCCATGGGTCCTGAGGAAACTGACAGATGAAGTTGCTAAGCCACTATCCATCCTATCTGAGAAGTTGTGGCAGTCCAGTGAAGTTCTCACTGACTGGAAAAGGCAAAACATAACCCCCATTTTTATAAAGGGAAGAAAGGAAGACCCAGGGAACTACAGGCCAGTCAAACTAATCTCTGTACTCAGACAGATCATAAGGCAGATTGTCCTGGAAACTATGCTGAGGCACACAGAAACTAAGGAGGTGATTGATGACAACCAACATAGCTTCACTAAATGCAAATCATGCCTGAAAAATTTGGTGGCCTTCCATGATGAAGTTACAGCATTGGATAAGGGAAGGGCAACTGTGGTCATCTGCCTAGACTTGTGCAAAGCATCAAAGCATTTGACACTGTCCCGCACGAGATCTTTGTCTATAAATTGGAGAGGCGTGGATTTGACAGATAGACCAATCAGTGAATATGGAATTGGCTGGATGGCCACGCTTAAAGAGTTGACCTCAATTGTTCCATATCCACGTAGAGACCAGTGATGAGTACCATTCTTGGGGGGGTCAGTACTGGGAGCAACGCTGTTCAATATCTTAGTCAGTGACATGGATAGTGGGATGGAGTGCATCCTCAGCAGGTTTGCCAACACCTCCAAAATGTGTGGTGCAATTGACACAATGGAGTGAAGGGATGCCATCCAGAGGGACCTTTACTGGATCAGAGGGCTGGAGTACCTCCCTTTGAAGACTGTGACCTAATTGGCGCTGTGTATCCTGGAGAAGACTGCAGGGAGACCTTATAGCAGCCTTCCAGTACTTGGAGAAGCCTAAAAAAAAATCTGGAGAGGTCTTTTTATAAGGGCATGTAGTGATAGGACAAGTGGTAATGGCTTTAAACTAGCAGAGGGTAGATTTTGATTAGATATAAGGAAGAAATTCTTCATGGTGAGGGTAGTAAGGCACTGGAACAAGTTACCCAGAGAAGTTGTGGATGCCCCCTCTCTGAAAGTGTTCAAGGTCTGGCTGGATGGAACTTTGAGCAACTTAACCTAGTGGAAAATACCCCTGCCCATAGCAGGGGGCTTTGATCTATAAGGCCCCTTGCAACCCAAACTGTTCCATGATTCTATGAATCAAGCGATGGTTAGATAATTGCTGTTACAGCTAGAAAAGCTAACACATAGCTCTAGACAGGCCAAGATGAGTCTAAGCAAAGACTGACTCCACCTGAGGCCCATGAGCCTGACACAAGGCCTGTGTGCTGTTACTAGCTGTTGCAATGCCATCCCTTGTGGACTGTAGGGGTACACTACATTTCTCATTTTTCAACACCCTCATATTTATTAATCTTCACTATGGTGTGTGTCTCTTCTCTTAACCAGGTAAAACACATAGCTTTTTTTTCTCCAGCATTTTACTGTGTTTTGGGAATGTGAGGAGAGTGGTCATCTTTTGTATTTGCATGAAGTGTCAGAGTACATTTCTACCTTTAGAAATATGATTCCCCTATTAGAAAACCAACATGGAAGAGCTACACTGTCATATCTATCTTTAAATGCCTGGGCAGACTTCTGTTTTGATTGCTCCCATATTATTAATTTTCAAACCCTGTAAAGCTTAATTCATATATTTCATATATTTGCCTATTTTCTGAGGTACTTTGATTATTTTTCCCTGAAGCTGAAGTCGCAACGGTATCAAGATAGGTGATGGGAGCTCTTTTCTCTACAGTTTCTGCTGTAGTCTGTCATATCCTTTCCTTTTGTTCAGGACTAATTCTAAAAGGCAGAAATCCAGGGAAATGCATCTGTTGGCTTCAAGGGAGTGATGCTTTTAATCTGATTTGCAGTGTATCATTTTCCTGGGGCAGGCTGACAAAATAACAAGAACAGGAAAGGAATGTTTCACTTTGGCATCTTAATTCTGTACTTTTTACAAGTGTTCTAAGATTTTGCAGAACACTAAATGATGCTCTGACCCACTGAAATATTGGGCAGGTGAGCAAGCATCCTAGCAGCTTCACAGCTAAATTAATTTGGGAATACTAGGTATTACAGGTAGAGTTTTTCCAAGATGATTGTGGATACGATTCGGATGAGCTACACCATTTGGTCAGCTAGCCAGTTGCATTACATAAGACTGTTCTCCACTGTTCCGTTGAAACCTGATGTGAAAATCAGTCTGAACAATGGTTTGTCAATTGCTAGAAGTATTTTGATAAAAAGAAGTTCTTGGGTACCAGTACATGCAGGTCTGTATCACCTGTTTTAGTGCACTCAGACTCTGTTTTCTCACTTTCCTCTCTTCAGCAACACTTCACGTATTTGAATACTATCATCATGAGTCTGTTGCATGTCCAACAATGTCTTTACTGAGAAAGGCTACTTCATTCAGCCTTGTCTTTAGTTGCAATTCTAGGAAATATGATTCTATCAATGCTGTTCAAATAGGTTTATCTTACTCACAGTTTTGCGTTCAGAATATTCACAGTATTATGAGGTTTTAATGTGATATAGTTCTGTTTATTTTCTCAGTGTAGCATCTGTCTTGGTTAGAACACTATGGCAATGATGACTTCAATTGATCTTATGTCTTGCTATCATTCACAGCTTTTTTTTTCCTGAACAGCTGCAATCTAAGATATTGTTCATTGTCCTATAATTATTCAACTGATGATTTCTGCTTGAATATAGTATTTTGCAGTTGGCCTTGATGAATTCTATCAGGTTTCTTATCTCCTCACAAATCTGAAAAAATACTTCAAGGATCACTCTTTGGTCATATATAGCAGAGAGGAAACAGTCTCAGAGGTTCCTGGAGTGTATGGAAGGTAACTTCCAGACACAGCTGAGCCAACTATAGAAGGTGGATCACTATACCTGTTGTTTGTGAACAGAGGACTGGTGAGGGATGTGATGATTGGAGGTTGTCTTGGGCATAGTGATCACAAACTGCTAGAGTTTTCGATTCTCTGAGAAGTTAGGAAGAGGGTCAGCAGAACCGCTACATTGGACTTCCAGAGGGCAGACTTTGGCAGGGAAGAAGACAGGCCTGTCTGAACAGAGAGCTTTGGCTGGAACTCAGAAGAAAAATGAGAGTCTACAACCTCTGGAAGTAGAGGCAGAATACTCAGGAAGACTTGTAGTCAGGAAGACTACAAGTATGTCATGAGGTTTTGCAGGGGGAAAATCAGAAGGGCCAAAACCCAACTAGAACTTTATCTGGCTACTGTTGTAAAAGGCAATAAAAAATGTTTCTATGAGTAAATTAGCAACAAAAGGATGGCCAAGGAGAATCATAGAATGATAGAATGGTTTGGGTTGGAAGGGACCTTAAAGATCATCTAGTTCCAACCCCCCTGCCATGGGCAGGGACACCTTCCACTAGACCAGGTTGCTCAAAGCCTCATCCAGCCTGGCCTTGAAAACAGCCAGGGATGGAACATCCACAGCTTTTTTGGGCAACCTGTTCCAATCTTCATCCTTTATTGGATACGGGGAAAACATAGTGGCTGAAGGATGAGGAAAAGGCTGAATTGCTTAATACCTTCTTTTCCTCATTCTTTAATAGGGAGACCAATTGTTCTCCAGGTACCTAGCCCACTGTGACTGTAGACAGGGAAGGGGAACAGAATGAAGCCCCCATAATCCAAGGGGAAATGTTTAGCAACCTGTTGCACAATTTAGACTACCACAAGTCTATGGAACCCGATATGATCCATCCAAGGGTGCTGAGGGAGGTGGTAGAAGTGCTCATCAAGTCACATTTCATCCTCTGTCAGCAGTCCTGGTGAACCGGGAGATCTCAGTTGGCTGAGGTTTAGCAAATGTGATGCTCATCTACAAGAAGGGCCGGAAGGAGGATCTGTGTAACTACAGCCCTGTCGGTCTGACCTTGGTGTCGGGATAGGTTGTGGAGCAGATCATCTTGAGTGTCATCATACAGCCTGTACAGGACAACCAGGTGATCAGGCCTAGTCAACATAGGTTTATGAAAGGCAGGTCCTGCTTGACTAACCCAGTCTCCTTCTGTGACAAGCTGACCCAATTAGTGGATGAGGAAAAGGCTGTGGATGTTCTCTACCTGGACTTTAAGTAAAGCCTTTGACACCATTTCCCACAGTGTTTTCCTGGAGAAACTGGCTGCTCATAGCTTGGATGGGTGTATTCCTTTGTGCTGGGGAAAAAGCTGGCTGGGTGGCTCGCTCAGCTGGTCACAACTGGTGTTCCCCACGGCTCAGTACTGGGGCCAGTTTTGTTTAATATCTTTTTCAATGACCTGGATGAGGGGATCAAGTGCTCCTTCAGTAAGTTTGCAGATAACACCACTTCGGGTGGGAGTGTTGATCTACCTGAGGGTAGGAAGGCTCTACAGAGGGATCTGGACAGGCTAGGTTGATGAGCCAAGGCCAACTGTATGAGGTCTAACAGGCTAAATGTTGTTGGGTTACAACAATCCCATGCAAAGCTATAAGCTGGGGGTAGAGTGGCTGGAAAAAAAAAAAAGCTGTCTGGCAGAGAAAGACTGGGTGTTGTTGGTCCGTAGTCAGCTGAAGGTGAGCCTGCAGCGTGCCCAGGTGGCCAACAAGGCCAAAGGCATCCTAGCCTGCAACAGTATGGCCAGCAGGACTAGGGAAGCAATTATCCCCCTGTATTGGGCACTGGTGAGGCTGTGCCTCGAATACTGTGTTTAGTTTTGGGTCCCTCACTAAAAGTCAGACACTGACATTCTGGAGTGTGTGATGAAGGGTCTAGAGAACAAGTTGCAATTTGTGTTTCCTTTCTCTATGGGACTATAGCTACTGCTTTTAGTGGAAGACAGAGGAAACATTATTGTGGGTCCCCCAAGCATCAAAAAATACTTGTAGAGATGTTCTACTCTCTAGGTAGCCACCCAAAAAACCCTAGTTAATCTAGTTTGACTACTGGTTTGGATTTTTTCTAAGGCTTTGTGTACTGAGTTCTCTCAGCAGCACGGTGGTGTGCTTCTGGTTTTAAAAAGCCAGTCAGACACTGCACGTGCTTTTTGTGTCTGGAAATCATGGTGAGGTGCTGGAGCTACTTTTGAGAAAGAAAAATAACAGGAAATAAAGGATCTCCTATAGGAACAGAGATGACATTGTTTTCATCAGCCATTTAGGGACACATACCAAATTCCTTCCCTGTCAGGACTGGAATTGGATGCAGCCTTTGTACAGTCATGCTAGATTTTAATGTTCTCGGAATAAGGAGAAGCTACAATTTACTCCAGTCATTTTTGAGGAGAGTAGATTTTGCAATTAATTTATTAACTCTGTTGTTGAAGTGCATGTACATGTTGCAGTGAAATACAGTAAATGTCAAAGAGAATATTTCTCACTCTGATGTGAGAATTACTTGGTTTGGGTACAAGAGTCACATTAGTAACAGTTACTGGAATCTGAGCAAATGGCAGAAAGATTACTTGAGTCTGGATTGTGATAGTCACAGGAAATGGAGCCATGTGTCAAAACAAACCTGTATGAACTGGAAATAAAATGAAAATTCTACTGGCTTCTGATAGCTATATATTGTATCAGTCAGTCCAGTTACTACAGGATCTGAGCATCTCGGTCATTAATGTGTGTGTATCCTCAAAACATTTATACAACTAAAATTGTGTTGAAATATCAAAATCCACTTCTTCAAGAACACTCAGAATGTGAGATCCTGGTCCTTAGAAGAGTTTGCTTACATAAGGGAGCAGGGAGTTGGACTCGATCTTTATTAGTCGCTTCCAACTCAAGGTATTCTGTTTCTCTGATATATGAGCAGTACCTTGAAAATGAAGATGTGAGAATTTTATCCACTTCCTTGCTTGGTGTACATATGGTATCTAATGCAATGAGATTTAGGTGTTACTTCAGCTGTCATTTCTCCTTAAGATACAGTTTGGATTCTGGGGAAACAAATTCATTCTGTCCTTCCCATCCCCACCTTCAAGGTGTGTAATCTTCTCTCACCTCCTCCTGTGTAATTTTCTCCCTGGCAACTTCTCACAGTTCAGCATACATGTTCTCTACATGCCCATAAACAGTTTGAAGCTAGCTGGAAGGTGTTGTGGTAGTGTTCCCCCTGAGCACAAATACCTGTGGTTTTTTGCTGGTTTTAATCAGGACAGAGCCAATTTTCTTCACGGTAGCGAGGTTACGTTTTGGGTTTGCTCTGAGAAGAGTATTGATAACAGTGGTGATTTCAGTTGTTGTTAAGGACTGTTTGTACCAAGTCAAGGACTTTTTCAGATTCTGATAATGTTCCTGTGTTCCTAACTTCCTTGCTACAAGCAGCGGAGCGGACACATGGTTCCAACAGCTAAGCCAAACTAACCAAAGGAATATTTTATTCCATAACATGTCATGCTCAGTAAATAATCTGTGGGTGGGCTGGGGTGCCATAGTTCATTAGCTGGTTGTTTTGTTCTTCGTTCGTTCATTCATTGGTTAGTTGGTGGGTTGGTTGGCTTTCTTGTTCACTCTCTCACTCGTAGGGCTCACTTAGACTCTGCTGTGATTACTCTCGGGCTCTGGCTGTTGGGTTCTCTGGCTCCGACTCGTGCCACTTGGGATCTGGATGTGTATAGGTTGGCAGGTGGTGAGCAATTGTATAATTTGTTTTATTTTTCATTATTTTCATTACTTATTTGTATTAGTATTGTTAATATTATTAGTATTTGTCCTGACCCGGAAAGGTCTGGTCTGGGGAGATTCATTGTTATTCCCAGAGTGAGATTACGTCACGAACGAGGTCAGATACTGTAAAGAAAAGAAATTTAATAGTTACATCAAAATTCACAGAGATGCAAGAAAGAGAGAGACAAAGATGGGGAAAAAAGGAAGGTAAAGGTGCAATAGCTACCACCACGGAGCTGCGGCATCCTGTTAGTCCGAATCGACTTCACGTCAGGTGGGGAATTCTGTTTAATGCTGATTGTCACCGTTTTTTTATTGAGGTGTGTTGCTCTTTATGAGAATCAGTCAGCATATTCCAAGAACTGCTTTGCTTAACCTCACTCATCACTTGGCGGTCGTGCACATGCCCAATGCCGTCACTAGGCGTCTCTCTGGTGGTCTTCAGGGGTCTCTGGGACCCTGTTTTTCCAACCCTAAGTCTGGGTGCATGTGCAGGGCTTAGATTAAAGTTAGATTAGATCCACCTCAGGCTCCTCAGAAGGCAGGAAACCTCTAGCCTTGCGGTCCAACTGTTCAACGCAGTGAGATAACAGGGAACCTCCTGTCTTGCGGTTTAACTGGTGCTCCCTTGCTATGGCCGTGGTAGGTGATGAGATGTTCCAGCAATGTTGAGACAGACCTCCGTTGGCACAAACATTCATTGGTCGGTTTCAACACAGTCCTTCACAGTATTTCTTTAATACTAATTTAGATTCAATTATTAAATTGTTCATATTTCAGCCCACAAGTTTTCTTGCCTTTTCCTCTGATTTTACTCCTCCACTGGAGGAGGTGGGGTGGTGGGGGGGAGGTGAGTGACCGACTGTGTGGTACTTAGTTGCTAGCTGGGATTAAACCCAGAAATTCATTCAAGTCAAGGAAGTAAATTTTATAAATTCAATAACTGTGTTTTTATCTTTTGTCTTTAAGGATGAAATGTCAAAACCTTTAATGAGTATTTTAAAAATTAGTTAACAGGGTATATCTAGTATTAAACATATCTATATGAAATAGAGAAATTGTAAATAGAATTATATAAATCATCTTCTATTGAACTTCTTTTTGTTCGTATACACAAAAGGGAAAGTACTGTAAATTATGGAAGACTAGTTTTGTGTGCTATAATTAATCTTTAAAAAAATAGCATGAATGTAGGGAGCTTTGAGGGAACATTTTCTTTCACTGCCAAGAGTAGAAATCCAAGGTATACAGTAACAAATGACTCTTTGGCAGCAATATAATGTTACTAGCCAGCACTTTCAATTGGAAGACTTTAAAGACCTTAGGATCCAACTTTGAATCAGTCATTAAAGCCCAGTGGTATAGATGAACCAGCCATTGAGATACTGAGAATTAAAGGTAACATTCTTGATTTAGAGTAGATTTCTTTTGTTTCCTCTGATGAACAAATGCACTAATGAACTTACTGTGGGAAATATGTAAACATTTTCTTTTCCTGCAGAAGTTGTATTAGTAAATTTATTTACCTTTTTAACAAGAACCTTCTGTGTTTTGGGACTTGGAGAGAATTTGCCTAGTAGCTGAAAGGCTGAACACAGGCAAACAGTAAATATTTCAAAATGACTTAAAATGGAAAATCTATATTAATAAAAAAAACCCCAACTACTTATCAGTTATTTTTTTTTTAAGTTAATTTAAGAAGCTCATGATCTTTTTAAAAGAATGTGCAGAAAAATGGGAAGGTGATAAGGAAATTATTGTCATTGCATCTTGTATATTTTACTGAATTCAGAACATATTTTAATTTTATGGACATGGGATCAGGCTTTACTACTTTTCCCATACAATAGTAATTGTATGTGTATGTATGCAGACTCAGATACTCTCTAAGGATGACCATAAACTACTCCTTAATGAAGGAAATATGAAACTACTGGAGTGTTTGTAGAGAATTATGGATTGTTATTTCACAGTTGAAAGAACTGAGATGATTAGAAGTTTAAATTAAAAGTGATGAAGATACCACATTGACTACCTATTCAAGGCTTTTGCTACACTTAAATGGCCTATACCTTATCTTATTAATTTGATGTTTTAAAGGTTGGATTATTATAATCTTATTACCTGTAGATAAGAAAGCCTTTAGATCCCCTTCTTCCAGCGCCAGCAGCCACCTTTCAGTCCAGCGATAGACCTGACAACTTGGAAGGTCTCAACTAAAAGAAGGTCTCAACTAGAAGAAGTTCTCAAAAAAGCAGTGACTGGCATACTCATCTGGAACTTCTAGCTGAAGAAAACAGGAGCAGTAGGCTATCAAGTTCTTGTTACAGAAGAAGTAAGTAAGAGGGATAGCCTGCTTTTATCTCTAGGCAGTTAGAAAATAGATGCTGCCATCTCACTGGTGCTTCTATAATGGTTCTGTTAGTGTTGAATGTCTAACAAGGGATCAGTGAGATGTTTCTGCTTTTGCTTTGCTCATTTGCAGCATCTTGATGCCGACTGTTTTGTGAAGATCTGTGCAATGTCACTGATGGTCTGATTAACAGACATGTTCGGTGTTCTATGTCCTCCATCTCTTGGTCAGTGAATTGAAGTTACTACATGTCTGTACTCTGAACCTTAGATGTCTTAATCATGCTAGCTCTTCTTTTTGTATGATTTTTGTGTTTTTGTGCGATTTACATCTAAAATCTGTGATGTTTTTGCACTTAGCAGTCATAAAATGATGTCACAATAATAAAGAAAAATCTCTACTTGCTGAATGTGGATTTAAGCATACTTAGACCTGTCATGCTGATTTGCTGCATGAGGTTGCTGAAATTCAAAGCACAAAGAAGAGGCAGTGAAAGTGAGGGGGAGAAAGAATTTTGTTTTGTAACCCAGCATGAGAGGCATAAATTTTTACTCTTTGACTGAACAACTGACATGGTTTGTCACTGAAAACTTTGAGCCTGAATCCAAATAATAAAAAAATTGATTTTGAAAACATCTAAGCATGCAAATAACTTTAATCTCATGAACACTCCTATTGATTTTAATGAGACTGTAGAAGTTCATAGTCCTGTGGGTGCACAGGCTTTGGGATCCAAGCCCAAGGCCAGAGATGATCTCATTATTTTAGTGTTTGAGATTCTGTAAGACAACAGAGAACATACCTCACAATTCAGTTCACATTTAGCAAAAGTATTTTCTTTTCGTTACTTTTTCATTCTAGGTCTAGAATTCCAGTTTTAGCACAGGTAGACTGAAAACTGTCAGAGTTAGAATTTTGTCTTTGGCAGAGAAATATGTCAGAAAGAAAACCGAAGCACCTCTTGGCCATATCAACGCAAATATGCACATGATGAATGTGTCAGAAAATATTAGTTGTGCGCTACTTAAAGAATTGTTAGTAGCATTACTAATACTATGATTGCCTCTTGTGGAAGAGAAGTTGTGAGACCATTTTGAAGTACTAGGCATTTCTGAAGTTGAACTAAGCTCTCTTAAGTATTTCCTAATAATTTGAGTACCTATGAAGGCAATTGAACCAAAATTTATGTGAGTTAGACCAATTTTTGATCTTAATAATTCATGATCTGTAACATATCCATCTACTGTGTTACTCAGCAATAGCTGTATAGAGGGCTTCATCTTGTTCTTGAAGCATAAAATGTAAATGAGAGCAAAAAAAAGCAAATGGAAGGAGAAACTAACTTTTCAGAGTACCAAATTAAAACAAACCCTGAAATTTTACAAAAACAAAGATAAATCTGCCTTACTACTGAAAATATTGGTGTTTCGATGGAGACACTCTAAATCCTAAAAAACAATCACTACAACTATTTTCATGCAATGCAGTTTCAAAAGAAAAGCTATTGGCAGGCACAGACTGCAGACAGAGACATGTGCATCTGCATTAATTGACCGCCTCTTTCTGCCAAAGTAGTATCAGGCAATTAAAAGATTAATTACAACAGAGAGGGGTAATGTATTCAAAAGTCCTATAATAAGAGCTTCAAAGTGCTGTTGAATTCTTTGGATACAAATTATTACACAGCACAAAGGAATAGTTGCAATAAATAGAAGGTAATCTGATGACCTTGTTGAAGATTAAAAATATCTAACATTTAACAATGGCCTTATTATAATATAGAAAAGAGTGCACATGAATTAGTTTCACTTGATAAAACTATTTTTTAAAGTATTTCAGTGTGTCCTCTTCACCCATTGTACCTCTCCTTAATGTGGACTTACGAACCCTATTTTTATTAGCTCTAGTTTTGTACTTCAGCTTAATGTACCTTAATAAGAAAAATTCAGTACCATTGGAAAATCATGAATGTGTCAGTGTGGTTATATGTTCAGTTCAGGTTGGAGTTGGCCATCTCTTACGTATTTTACATCCTTTCACTTCTGAATTATTTTTAATTCTTTTTTGAATGCAACTTTTTATTTTCTACATCATACTCATGTTCAGCATTTCTTGACAGCTTTTTTATTTTCAATGCAGCATAGCTGGGAAAAGCATCCAAGAATTTCATACTGATGGATTGATTTTTAGAACAATGCATAAACTGAACCATTTTTAAATTTCTAGCCTTACCTTTTACTTCAGAACTTTTAAAATGGCTCATAGCAGATCTGCCACTGCATTTTTATAAAATTTGTTAAGTTTTGATCTTTGGATGTGAATTAAACTCCATTTGTAGTGAAGATCTGTACTGGTTTTGGCTTGGATAAGAGTTAATTTTCTTCATAGCAGCTGCTATGGTGTCATGTTTTGGATTTGTGACCAAGACAGTGTTCATAAAACAGGGATGTTTTCGTTACTGCTGAGCAATGCCTACACAGAGTCAAGGTCTTTTCTGCCTCTCATGCCACCCCAACAGCGAGTAGGATGAGGGTGCACAAGGAGCTGGGAGGGGACACAGCTGAGACAACTGACCCCAACTGACCAAAGGGATATTCTATACTGTATGATGTCATGCTCAGCATATAAAGCTGGGGAAAAAGAATCAAGGGGCGCATTCGGCATGATGGTGCTTGTCTTCCCAAGTAACTCTTAAATCTGAGGGAGACCTGCTTTCCTAGGGATGACTAAGCATCTTCCTGCTAATGGAAATTAATTCCTTATTTTGTTTTGCACGCAGCTTTTGCTTATGTCAGCCCATGAGTTTTTTCACTTTTACCCTTCCCATTTTCTCACTAGGAGGGAGAGAGTGAGCAGCTGACTGGGTATTGTGGTTTAGCCCCAGTCAGCAACTAAATACCATTCAGCTTCCTCGTTCCACTGGGGGATGGGAGAGAGGATTGGGGGAAAAAGATACGGAAAACTGAAAAAGTGCCTAGTTTAATATAAGAATTGCTTGGCAACAACTAAAACCATCAGTAGACTATCAACATTATTCTCAAAACAAATCTAAAACTTATTCTCATACTACCTACTGTGAAAAAATTAACTCCATCACAGCCAAAACCAGGACTCTGGGGTCACCTGCCAGCCAAGGTTAAGCCAAACCAAATTCTAAATGAGGGGTGAACATGACCTTAGTCAGAAAGGATATGGACAAGGTTAAGAATAAATTCTATATTCAATTTGCTATTGTTTCTGATTTTAGATAACTTGAATAATTACTAAAACAAGTTGGATAAACCAAGTTATCCTTGCCCCTGCTACTTCTGTTCATACTATCCATTTACATGAATTCACAGAATTTTACTTTAAAAAAATATATATTTGAATAAGTTATTTTATAATAGAATGCTTTTCTTTCCCTTAAGAATACGCATTATATAAGGACAAACTGAAGGTTTTCATATCACTATTAAGTATGGCTGAGGAGCTTTAGATTGAATCCAGTCTCTACAACTTTATTTTTAGTAATCATCAAATGAAGGCATACTGATGTCCTTTCTTTAACTATCAGTGGAAGTCAGTAAGTTCACAAACAATGTCTATGTGTCCTCTGAACTATTTGTAAGTTGCCGTCACTGAATCGCTCAGGTTTCTTCGTTTTCATAACACATGAGCCAAATGGTTGTTTGTATCAGTGGAAGAGCTGAACCAAAAATTAATAACTTTGCAAATTAATGGAAACTTATTTTCTTATCCTGATTTTGTCATAACTCCATTACTTTTTATTTTAAGCTGCAAGATAAACCCTAGGTAAGTTTAATCACAGATCATAGTAGCTTTCTAATAACACGCAAAATTAAAAAAGGGACCTGCTATTATGCAAATTGCAAAATATTCTGCATTTCTTAAACTAAGCAGACTTAGCTTAACTAAAATTAAAGTTTAACCAATATTCCCTTAGTCCTCCTTTTGACTCCTTAACATACATGTTATGCACATCTAATGACCACCTACCAACTTGCAGGTGCTTGAAAAGTAAGAGTTACTGTAATCTTTGGCCCTGTTTAACCATTAACAATGCATTGTGTTCAAACGACAATGGAATTAATTCAATTGAAAAATATCACCTAGAAATCTAGCTTATTGGCAAATAATATCTAGATTAGTGTTGCCAACTGCATAAAGCAAATATGTGGTACCAGGTATAACTCCTTCCCTTTAGTGTGCTAATAAGCATTGTCACTGCCCTCTACTGATTATTGGGGAGGAAAAATAGACCAGGTAATATTTAGCCAGCAATAAAAGCTGTGGACATCTCTGGAGCAACATAAGCTTGTCTTGTTTATACACATGACCACTACATCTTTTGGGTGTGATGACATGAGCTCTTGTCAAGTCACTGTGTTGCTGGAAGCAACATTTTCTATCTCCACGGAGATGTATTTGGTGAGCTTAGACTTTATTTCTTTCACGTGTTTTCTAACTAGATGACCTTGGATGTTACTGCTTCTCTTCTGCCTGTGATTCCAGTGAACACCTGAAGTGCAGCATATCTTGTTTCTTCTTTAGATATTTTAATGTAAATCTTCTTTTTATTAATGCCTTGCCCTTCCTCGCCCCCTCCCCGCACC
>NW_010246591.1:0-19474 GCF_000690775.1 Eurypyga helias
CTGTGCGGGGCTGCTGGTGAGGGAGAGCCCGCCGGGGTCTGGTACGTGTTGCTCCTCGTGGGGAGTCGGTCCTGGGCAAGAAAAAGTAGTGCCTTACTTAAGAAAGTGAAAAACAATTTTTTTAACGAGTATGTGATTTTTTTGGGGTGTCCCACATGTTTTTCTTCATACTTGATTTTTTTAAAGTCAGATGATACAGTGTATATATATATACAACAACGCGTATTACGAAGTTTTCCTTCTAAATCAGTGAAAAACACTTTTCCAAGGAAACGGTGGATTTGCATAAAGATACAGGTAACACACACATTTAAAATGGTATAGCTGGCAAGTTTGAGCCGTGCCCAAGAGGACTGTTAAACAAAATTCTTTATCCTTGCTGAAAACGTGAAAGCAGTGGCAAATGGGTTTTGCACCGTGCATTTTCTGTGGGAGATCTTAAATGTTCTAACATGAGAGCAAAGGCGGCAGAGGCATCAGGTTGTGAAAGGGACAGTTTTAAATAGACCAGTTCTAGACGTCTGAAGTGGTCCGGGGATTTCGAACAGTATTCGTAACGCTGAATAACTATGAATTGTCGGTTCTCAAATGTATTTTCACTGTTGTTTTTGCGGAGGTATCTATTGCGAAAATGTATTTACCAACATTGCTGTAGCTGCGTTTCCAGGATAACATAACAGATTCACCGGTAATTACATTTTTAGTCTACAGAGGTAGATTTTGCAATGACTAGTAATTAGAAGAATAATACTTTCTAAATAACTTTCATTTGAAATGTTTACTGCCAAATGATCAGCCGTCAGAAACTCAGTTTCTTAGGCTGTTTTGCAGGACTCATTTATTAGAGAATGGCCTTACTGCAAGAGCGCATGTTAAATGTGCTTTGGTTTTTTTTAGCTGAGAAAATAAATGAGACTGGTTATTAGTAGGTGGTATGCAAGGTCTCTGCTCAGAGGAAACAGGAAGAAACCAAGATGAGCTCTACTGATTACTAATTTTCTTCTTGTATACTACAATGGGACTATTGTCGGGTGGTGTTGATCAGGCTATACTCGTATACTTCATTGCATGTGCCATTTAAAAAGTCTTCCTCTAAGAATAATAGCAGACAATGCCTGGAGAGGCTATGACCACTTCTCTACTAGTTAATTATATAACATAATGAATAATCTTGGGTAAACATACCCAAGAGTGTTCTCTCTGATCCTGAAGCCACCTGGCACGCATGAGCACTTGTCAACTCTGCTAAACTCTTTTGCCTTCCAGAATGGGATAGCTGAACCCAAGCTGCTGGTTGGGATTGACTCCTAGCCTGTGTTAAATCCAAAATCATGCCCAAGAATTGCATGGGTGAGCTGTAGCTGGCGTGAGTTAGAAGGATGCTGTGCTGGTCTGCTGCCGTTCGGCGGTCTGTGTGACTGAGTGAGTTCCATTTCCTGGGAATGGTTCCTGGCGTTGCTTGATGTACTAGTGTGGGCATAGTCTATCAGTAACAGTTGTAAGTAGCCTCTCTTAACTCTGTGCTCAATCATAGTGATCTAATTTCCCTGCATTGAGGATCTTTGGCACTATAAAACGCTGCTTTTCATAGTCAGCCCTTAGAACTGTCAGGGCTGCTTTTTTCTGCGCTTGTGCAGTTGGGTGAAGAGGGAGTAGGTGAAGGCTTGGTGGCTTTCCCACTTGCCCGTAAGGGAGGGGTAAACAGATCAGGGGAAGGCTTACATGACTTGTTCTGCTTGTTTGGGAATGTGCTGCCAGAGCAGCACTTACCCTGACGGCTAGATGTGAACACATCCATGGCCTGTGTTTTGATGCTGTTTTGCTACTTTCCTAATTATTTTTCTGTAAGTAGCAAGTTGGGCAGGACAAGTATTGTGTTAAATTCTCTGAAGATTATTTACTTCTAGATGCCTGGAGAGAGATTACTAGCCCATTAAAATTACTGGACTAGCTGTTTAAAATAAGTCATTGTGGACTCTGGCCATGCTTGCTGTCTTTTTGTCACTTCAGTTATGAAGAAAGCCTGCATAATTCATAGCATTGTGTAAGCGTATGTTTTGGTTCACATTTTTGCAGTATCTCACTGTTTGGTTCAATAATGAAATGGTGCGTGCGCATTGTGTTTTACGCTGTGCTTGCTTTCTGCGTATTGGTATGTGTAGTTAATCTCACATAATAGTCATAACTACATTTCAAAGCAGTGCTAAAGGATGTCAGACTTAATTGTTGCAAATAAGAAAGTGAAGCAAGAGGAAGTGTAACTGTTCGTCTAAGGAATACTAGTCATAGGATCCAGAAGTAGAATCTCAGACTGAAAATTCATCTGTCGGGTCACACTGCCTCTCATAGGCTTACAAAATACTTCAAGAGAACAGTTTAAATTTTTTCCTCTGTATTTGCTGGCAGCCATTGTTTTGCTAACCTAGTTAGTAGTGCAGTTTGAACTTAAGTAGGAAAATTGTTTAGTTGCCTCCTTTCTAGTTAGGATGGCGCTTAGATACTTACCTAAGCCTTATGTATGTGATGAGACTTAGTAAATGCTTTAAAGTACTTTCCTGAAGAGACAGCTTGTCCCAGTGAAATTCTTGTTGATTTCGTTTGAATGATGTCTCATAAAATACAAATCTTAATATTGAGCCATTTCAACGTGTACTCTAGGAGAAAGGTGAGCTATCCTTTTCTTCTCCCCCTATGTAAAAGCAGTGATTCAGTGAGGTACTTAGGCATGTGTTGGAGTGTCTGAGTCCCCCCACTGGTTTGAACCGCACGTAGAGAAATCTCTTGCGTAACTGTAACCTAATTTACCTCCATCTAGATGTATATTATACACAAGCTGTGTTTAAAAGAATATTGTTAAGACCATATAAGCACAGAAGCGTTTGGAAATTTAAAGCTTTGAAGTGGTGATGATACGGCCTTTGGGAGCTGTGCTTCATACTATCTAGGATCCAATTCTTTTCAGAGCACTTAGCATCTCTAATTGGGCAACCAGAATTAGTGAGTGGTTAGGATTTTTGCATCTCTTCTTTGATTTTCTCCTTCTTGGAGTTACTAAAGCAAGTTTGGAATTGTGTTGATTAAATATGACATGGTGACACATAATAATTTTGGAGAAAGCAAGGTGGTTCATCTTGGTAAGCTCTGGGCCTTCTAAAGGAAGCTGGATTCTGTGTGGATAACTAGTATTTGGTCATGTTGTTAAATGATGTCATAGAATTTACTTACAGTTCTGTAACTGCTACTTCTCAAGTTCTCAGAATTTGACTTTCAAACCTCAATAGCATTCATTTTTTAACATAGTTTTTGGGTATGTAATTTTCTTAGTGGTGGTTGTGGTGGGGGTTTTTTTGTGTGTTTGTTGGTGTGTTTTTGTGGTTTGGTTTTTTTTTTTTTTTAATCCTGGAAGCAAAAAGAGTACATTTTTCAGGGGGATCTTTAATCACTTCTTATGTCCTTAGCAGAACTACAACCTAAAAATGCAAGTTCAGAATGTAACTGTAGCAGTAGGTCATGATCCATATGTGGATTGACAGTGAAGGGAAATAGCGTGTTTTATACCTGGATTATGAAATTACCCATGTTACCTCAAAAGTTTTATGCAATATAATATAGCTGATGATGAAATTTGGGACTTAGTTTACATTCTGCTGTTCTCAGGGCAGTGCTGTCTGGTGACTTTTCTGTTTTTTTCCTTGCAATATTTTACTCTTACTGACCTGTTTCTTCTGGGCCATCTTGTTGCCCAGCTGCTTCCTGTGTTTTTCTGCCAGATCTTTCACTTGGTTGATTTCATATATAATTTCTGGTTGCTAGTCATTTTAGTTGGCCAGTCAGAATATTTTATCTTAATCTAGTTTACTGCCCTTTATAGTTGCATGGGTCAGGTCAAGAAAGCAAAGGGGTAACAGGCTTTCAGATCCAGCGCTCAGGTTTAACAGGCTGTGGTGAATGAATAATCACTGGTACAGCCTAAGTGGGATGAGGCTGGAGCACAGAACTACAGAAGAGTTGGGTTTGGGAGAGATCTCAGGAGGTCATACGGGCCAACACTTTGCTCAGTGCTGAGCCAGATTGAAAGTTAAATGAGGTTACGCAGGATCATGTCCACTTGAGTTTTGAGTATCCCCAAGGATGGCAATTCTGCAGCCTCTCTGAGTAACCTGTTCCAGTGTTTGACCACTATTGCTGTTATTTTTTTCCCTAAGGCCTAACTGAAGTTACCCACACAGTAGCTTGTGTGCATTGTGCCTCGTCCTTTGCTGTGAACCTCCAAGAAGAATCTGGTTCTTGTGCTCATTAAAAACAACAGATTTTTTTGAGATGCTTTAATAATAAAAAGCATTCCCACTTTCTGTCAGGAATATATATAACTTTTGCCAAAGCTGTGAAAACCAGTCCTCTTCCAGCCTGTCTTGCAGATACTATTCAATAGCATGCTGATCAAATCAGTTGAATTACTTTTTTTTTTTGAATGTGTGCGAAATAAGTGTCTTTTGCTGGCTTTGCTTTTTGAAACAGATGAAATGTTTCTCCTTTCTTTCTCCCACATGATCATTCATTCTATGTTCCAGCAGGTGCTTGCCTCATTATGTGCAGTGGATGGATGCTGGTGGTTAGGAGGAAAATCTGAGCTTCTGAAAGCTAGCTATCTAGTCCTGTGATTTTTTTTCAACCTTGTTAGGTGTGTGGGCCCCTGCCTAGTGAATTTAAACCCACTGGCAATAGGCTACCTTTCAGGGATCTGTTAGAAATAATCTGTGGAGCATGGCCAGAAAGTGGTTTATCCCATCTATCGCTGAATTACTTGCTCAGTGGCTCTTTGCTTTATATCCTGAGAGTCTCAATGGTTCTTCTATCCTTGCTGTCCAGCTTTTAGGTCAGCTACATTTGGGCAAGGTTAATTCTTAGTGAGCGCCTTTGCAGTCCTTTATTTTCTTGTTGTTATTCAGTGTATGGTCATATGACTTATTTATAACCTGTTCTGAATGCTTAATTATTAACTTTAATTCGTGGTATTTTCTGTGGTGGTATTAATCCCTATAATACCTCAGTTCTTCAGGAACATTAAATTATCTTCATTACCTCACTATATCTTGTGCAAGCTATCTCCTCATTTTAAAAACAGGAAAAAGGGAAGGAGTGATAGGAAAAAGTTCACAAATGAGATTTTCAGTTTGGGTTGCTTTGAGCAGAAGAAGAGAACTCTCTAACAAAGGGGGGAGGAAAACACGTATTTTTGATGCAAATTGCAAAATAATAATCCTGTCTTTCTAAAGCTGTCTTAGCTAGAACTTGAAAACCTGATACTACTTAGAAATGGTTATTGCTACACGTTTTCTGCATCAGTAGTGTAATTCACAAAATTATCCCTTTCAAATGATTATACAAGGTTCATTGTGTATAATGATAGAAAAGAGTATGATACCTTACAAAAAATAGAGATGACTTTTTTTGTCAACGATTTGAAAGGTAATCTGAAAACACGTGATGCTACATGTTGATTAAATTCTTCAGCAGATAATACTTCAACAAGCCTTTTATTACTTGATCATTTTGATTTAGACTCTTCTGTCAGTTGTCACTTCTGAATTTTCTCTAGACACATTTCTGGAGTCTTACATGGTATTTGTGGATGTGTTTAGAAATACATGCACATAATGTATTTGTGATATTTTGATTCCTGTGTCACTAACCGTACGTGTATATGCTTTTGCATATATAAACTCCAAAGTACAGCTAATGATTTCAAACTATATTGGTATCCAAATCTCCCGTGCTTCCTTTTACTACCAAATTGATCTTAAGAAGCAAAGCAAAACAATCTCCAGACCAAAATCCCAACTTCCCACATCTTCCCCAATGCCATGAAACATTGAAGGAATGTGTGTGTTATGTGTGCACTTCCATTCTCTCAGAAATGCACACTGATATCCCAGACCTTTGTGTGCTTGTGTTGAGTAATCTGGAAAAAAATTTGTGTGGTATGGAGAGAAACTACCTGTTTATTTCTGGAGCAAAATCAACGGAGTGGCAGTGGGGCCTCCCACCTCTTTCCTTATTTCTGATTTGAAGGGTTCATAGGTTGGTAGAGCTGAGAAGTTAATTCCATCCTTCACACTACTGAATTCATTCAGCATGTCTGCTCAGTCTCCAAGTGTCATTTATGATAAGGAGGTGACATTTGAAAGAAATTTGGCAGTATTTAACACTGACTCATAAAGGCATGTTCGGAGTATTTATAACAGGGAGAGGTTGTACTACGCCTTACTGGTATCGGGACATGTGCATCTGCTGTTCCGTTGCGTTTATTAGAAGGATAGAGATGGGTCTGAGTTCATTTGCTGACTGAAGTTAAGAGCCTTTTTCCTCCCCATTCCTTTCATTTTCATAAGATGGCAGGTTCTGGCTGTATGCACTTTTTTTCTCAAAATACCAAATCAAAGCATGAAACCTCAGGTAATAGCCCTTCTGCTGTTAAACTGCCAGATCAAAATAAACTGGATTAATTGTGTGTTTTCAAGGCCACCACAAATGATGGACTTGAAGAAGTGTCTCCACAGTACATTGGCAATATGGTGATACACTTCCAGCTGTTAATCAGCAAGGCTGAAAATGTAATAGCCCCTGTATATTCTCTGGTTTCTCCACTGTTTTCAAAGTCTGTCTCTATTCCTGGGTATGCAGCTACATGAATAATAAATCAGATTCTTCATTTCTTGGTAACAATGTAAATGAGTATGAATGAGTAACAATGTAAATGAGCAGGTCGAGGGAGGTGATTCTGCCCCTCTAGTCTGCGCTTGTGAGACCACACCTGGAGTACTGCATCCATCCAGCTGTGGTTGGAGCGAGTCCATGAAGATGCTCAGAGGGCTGGAGCATCTCTCCTATGATGAAAGGCTGCAAGAGTTGGGCTTGTTCAGCCTGGAGAAGAGGAGGCTCCGGGGAGACCTTATAGCACCTTCCAGTACCTGAAGGGGCTACAAGGAAGCTGGGGGGGACTTTTTACAAGGGTCTGTAGTGACAGGACAAGGGGTAATGGGTTTAAATTGAAAGTGGGGAGGTTTAGATTAGATATCAGGAAAAAATTCTTCACGGAGAGGGTGGTGCAGCACTGGAACAGGTTGCCCAGAGAAGCTGTGGATGCCCCATCCCTGGAAGTGTTCAAGGCCAGGCTGGATGAGGCTTTGAGCAACGTGGTCTAGTGGAAGGTGTCCCTGCCCATGGCAGGGGGGTTGGAACTGGATGGTCTTTAAGGTCCCTTCCAACCCTAACCAGTCTATGATGCTATGAATTAGACATTGGCTCAGGAACTGATAATTCACTCCAGTGGTCTTCCAAGATTTCACACAATTAAAGTGATGAGGAATACGGTTGGTCTCGATTCCTTTGTGGTGTTTCATGGCCTCCTGGCAAGCCTCAGAGCACACTGAGGATCCAAGCATCCTAAATCCAGGAAGGGGGAGGCTGGTGAATCACTCCTGGGGTAGGATGGTGACAGCTATTGGCAGGGCAATTACTGTAGTTTTCTGAAACTACAGCATTGTGAAACGCACCTATTAAGCATTATGCAGCTGATATATGGAAGCATACATCTGAATCAGTTGTTCAGCGAGTACAGTTGTATGCAGACCAGTGTAGGTACATCATGGTATGGAGTTCATATACAGTACCGTTAAGAAACAGGATAATGAAAATAGGTATCTGAAACTGTTTAGATGAATTTGCTTTCCAGATATGCATGTTCTGTCTGACTGCTGAGTAAGCTTATGTGATTACCTCAAAGCTGTGTTGAAATCGGGTGAGATCAGTCTCAGCCCTAGTAGGAAGAAAATGTGTGTGTGTGTGTGTGTGTGTGTGTAAAACCAGATGCTAATAAAGAAGCAGACTTCCTTACGGTGTTAAGTTGGAGCTTCATATTGATGAGCACTTACTAAAGTTGGAAGGCATTGCCAAGAGGCCTACCCAGTTCACTGCTCAGCCAGTCTGGGGACTGCAACACCACTGTGCATATTTCGAAGGGCTGATGTCTGAGTCATGCAAAAGATTAAACATATTCTTAGAAAATTTTTTCCAAAATGTATGTAATCAACTGTATGTGTCAGTTGATTAACAGCCTGTTTCCTGAGAACTTGCTGTGGTCACTTACGTAACATATATATGTGGTTGAATGTATAAGTGCTTTTGGACTAGTGTGTGTGACTTTGACCTGTTTCTTCCCTTACCTGGGAGAAAAGGCATGAAGAACTGTCGTTACTTCCGTCTGATATAGTCAGCCTACGTCCTTCTTGGAACCCACCACTGCCAAAGCATCTAAGAAATGTTAGTTGTAGTTAACAGTCAGGTGGGACTTGTTTGAGGGAAGCATAGGGTGTCTAGAGTAAGTGTCCAGTGAATAGCAGTGAGAAACACCACTCAGTTCCTCGCCTGAGGAGATGCCTGATTTATGAAAGCTCAGATCTCATCAACTGCTGTCAGCAGGTCAGGCAGTACGTACCTGTATGCCACCACAGTCAGGCAAAGCTATGCAGGCTTATCACTCAAGTGGTTGACTGCATGGCAAAATCACTCTGTGGATTGAAGACTGGCTTGCTGTTGATGGGTCCCTGTAAGATGCAGGCAATGAGGAGGTGGTTCCACCCTCCGTAACTGATTAATTTGCCTATTAGATAAGAACTAAACTTCCTTTGCCAGACTGGAGTTTCCAAATTCAGACAAAATTGTATATGGCTAAGACGCATTCTGCAATTTGAGGTTGTATGCATTCATCTTGGTGGTGGGAGGCCTGATGTTATCCAGTTTCGTCTTAACTTGTCTACGGCACTGGGGAATTGCTAGTTACCCTCCAGTCCCTGGCTTGGCTTTCCTGAATATTTTGGATTTGTGATTTTTATGCTCTTAAAAATGTTTAAATGATGCTGTGTGGGACTGCATTTTTATTTTAGTTGGGTGTATGATATTTACAGTTTTAGTGCAAAAACTTGAAGAGTAAGTATTTTTAGGACAAGTGACTCTACTTGGTGATGTGATTAAGTTTCATCGGGTTTTTTGGCTGCCATTAATAGCATTGCATCCCTGGTCTCCCTAGCTACTTGTTTAAAAAACTCTTTAAGAGAACAGATTGAGCTTGTGCGGTTCAGAAGGCTTCTTCAGCTGGACACGGTGGAACAAAGATAGGAGAAACGTTTTCATTTCTGAAACTCTTGGTGGAAGATGATATACCAGATTGCTGTCTCTCAGAGCCAGGACTTAGGTCTTCGGCAGCTTTGCTTGAGACTGCACTGTCAGGAAAGAGATGCTATTTTAACACCTAGAAGTTGAAAAGAGTGTGTGCCATTCTCAGTATATGAATCACTTACTTAAGCTGGAGCAGGGAGAGTGTGTGTGTGTGTGTGTAAGAACATTATTGCCTTTCCAGATTCGTTTATAAGCTTACTAATCATGATGACTGTATGCTGTTTAAAATATAAATGTTTTTGAGCCTATTTCCGGTGTACAGGAGGATATGGTTTGGGAATTTAGCTTTCTGCAGCCAGATGGATTATAGTGTTGCTAAGGAAACAGACTATAAATGAAGTGGCAGCTGAGTGTCCCTAGAACATCAGCCTGCTTGAAGCTGGTATTTTAAACTCATTTAGGTGGGTAGATAAATTGATGATGCAATGAGAAGTTAATTTCCTGTATTTTATGGTTCGTTAATTTTCATTGCTTTGTTAGTATTTACAAAAGGTAGCTTCAATTCCCACTCAAACCACCTGGTGTGTGGATCACTGAACAAAAATTTACTATTAAAATTAGTAAATGGGCAAAAGCTGTACAGTAGAGCAGATCCTAAAATAATAATTGAAATAATAATTAAAGCTACTAAAGCTCAGTGGATAGATAATGGTGTAACAGGGACCTGGCAGCAGTATGGTCCTACTGAAAACCTGGGACTAGGAATTAAGATGAAATTATTCAGAGTACATGGGAAAGAATAAAGCTATTAAAAACCTGGTGAAGTTACAGCTTTTGATCTTCATGTACAAGCTGTTTAATACCTGTTTTATACCCATTTGATTTACATATATGGAGTTGCTCAGAGCAAGTGAATTGAAATGCATTTTTGATAGTTGCTCTGCCCAAGAAGAGACCTTGACTCTTTTTTTCTAAAGCTTTTGCCAAAAATGTATAAGGTTTCCAAACCCGGGTTATTGAGTGATACAACAGGATTTTCTTTTTCTTCCCACAGAGAAGGGCAAGAATAGCTGAACCTTTCTAGCTAAGCATGTGGCTGTAAGGACAAAGAGTTGACTTGAGTAAGCTGAGCCCAGAGGACAGATAGCAACCTCTGCCATTGGTAAGATGGACTGACTGGACAAGGAGAAAGCAGCAAGAGTTCTGAGTAGCCTGGAATACCTGTAAACCTCAGACTTTTAAAAGCTTAATAGATAGGGTATGGATCCTCCCCCTCGCATTTACCAGGGTCTCTAATGTAAGAGGTAACGTAACGTGCTTTACCTATTACATTGGAGGTAAAGTAAGTAAACTTCACATTGCTTGCTTTACTTTTAAGTGCCTTGTGTTCTTGTAGTTGAAGTCCCTTCTTTGCAGCTAGATAGGCTTGGAAACTCTGAAATACGAGAGAAGGTAATGGTATCCATGTTCTCAGGATTGTGTGAGTTTTAAAATAAAAGGAATGACTACACTATGTCTAGATACTTTATAGCAAGAATCGCACTGACTTCCAAAAAAAACTGGTGATAGCAGATAGGTAGATAGTGAAGGGCAGTGCAGAAACCTAACACGGGTCTGCTCTGCTGTCTTAAAGTTGTGTCCATGTGTGTGATGGTGTAAATTCAACCGTATGAGCAATTGGTTATAACTTTATTCAGACATATTATTCATGAGGCATATCTGCTCAAAATGAGACTGGCATGGACTTGAGCTTCACAGGGTATGTTTGCTTTAGAAGGGCCTGTAGTGATAGGAAAAGAGGTAATGGGTTTAAATTGAGAGCGATGAGATTTAGATTGGATATTAGGAAGAGGGTGATGAAGCACTGGAACAGGTTGCCCAGAGAAGCTGTGGATGCCCCATCCCTTGAAGCATTCAAGGCTGGTCTGGATGAGGCTTTGAGCAACCTGGTCTAGAGGAGGGGGTCCCTGGCCGTGGCAGGGGGGTTGGAACGAGATGGTCTTTAAGGTCCCTTCCAACCCAACCCATTCTGTGATTCTATGATTCTAGAATAAAAGTGGGCAGGGAGAACAGGCAATGGTTGAGTCAGTAGAGCTTCAGAAACTTGCCTTAGCAACCTCTGTAACAAAAAGAGGAGATCTGGAAAGGTCTTTGTAAGACTGAAAATGGTAAGAACTTGCCAAGCAAAGATGGTTTTTGAGCTAAATATGAAATGGAAGGCTGAGGAAGGATTTAAAGCATATACAGGTGGTTGGTACAGTTGCCATTCTGTGTTTTGTAAATTGAAATGAAACTTTGGTAAAACACATTCGGGAGAATGAGTCAGTGTTCCAGCAGTGTTAAACCTCTTCAACATGCAGCATTTAAACAGTTGTTTAGAGTAAACTGGAGAGACCTGTTTCTGGTCTTTGCAGCCAGGTAGGCAACAGAGGCTATTGTGGAGATGGCATGAAGTGCACCGTAACTTTTCCCTCTGTGTTTGTCATACGGCTGACTGCATTGATGTGAGTTCTGTCGGTCTACATACGGATCAGTATCACATCTCATCACTGGAAACGGTAGCCAGGAGCAGACTACAGCTGTCAACAGTATCGTTACTTTTTCTCTTTAATCACCGATTTGCCAATGGACTTTAGGATTGAGCCAGTTCAATTGTTGTGGCTGTTTGCTACCTGAAAGGTGTCTTGCCTCCTGAAAGGTACCTTTCTCATCTTTTGGCAAACTGTATAGCCGTTGTGTGATGGAAGGAGCTATGGGACTCGTGAGAGCGCTGGCAACGAAATGCTCACTGTGGAGCTGATGAACCGTTGCTGCACAGTGCCCACAGGAAAGGGGTAGTACGAAGAAGACAGCAAACCAGATGAAAATGTTCTGAAGGATTAATTTTGGCTCTTGGACTGTAGGTTGAACCTGGATGAGAAATATTTTGAGGGAACTAGTGTAAATGTACCATACTGTAGCCAGGGATGCTGGAACAAGTCTCGTTAAAGTGAATCTTTTTTTGTGTAAACAAAGTAATGATGTACAAACAAAGAGTTTTGGCTCTTATTGGAGCGATTTTGTAAAAATATGTTCAATTAAACAAGATTTTCAGTGGAAAAACAATAATGATTTGATAGCTGAAAAATTCTATAGTAATTGTTTTCAGCAGCTCTGTGAGCGTAAAGGACCTGCTACCAGAAGCTTGACTGTTACATCTGGAGTAGGAAAGTGGTTTTGATAGAAGTAAAGAGAAAATAATCAGAAGATTAGACAAAAATACTTAACTTTGAATCAGTCCCAGAGAAAGACAGAAAAGTTTTTATTGATAATCATGATACCTTTTGTAGTATCCCTATACAGAGTCCTTCAAAATGACCTGGAGACCTTCACCAGTAGGTGTTTTTTATTTTCTTTTTACTCCTGTTCTAGAAATACAGGAGAAACATCACTTATGATTTTTGTATGTGTTCTTTTTGATGTCTTGTACTGAATAGTGTTGATTTCAGCATTAACATTATTCTAGGGTTTATGAAGACTTTTATAGAAAACAGAGGCAAGGGTTTCATTTTTGGATCTCTTATGGTGGATGTCATTACACTTGTTTCCCTATAGATCTTGCCCATTACTTTGAATTGTTACTGACTTTTGTGTGTTTCAGTGTTTAAAAAAAAAAAAAATTATACAAGTCTCTTGGCCTGAATTTTTCAGCAGTTGCAATCAAACTAAAAGTTATATATTATGTTCATTATTCCATAATAGTTATCCTGCATGCAAGATGATAAATTCCATACAGTATTTTCTAAGGATCAGTTTCATGTTGAAATTGACACCAAATAAACTTCTCTGTACCTGAATAAACATTTGGATATTATTTGCAAAATAAGTTAATTAAGCATACTTAAACAGCTTTTGGTTAAGTAGGGAAATACCATCTTGAGTTACCAAAGTGGAAGACGACATGAGTTAATGGGTGACTTTTTCGTGGTGATACTGCTCTTTGTAGGTTTGGGTTTTTTGTGGAGTTTTTTTTGGTGTTGTGGTGGTTTGTTCGTTTATTTATTTATTCATTATTTTTAAAATATAGTGTGAAAATCACTCAATTTTATTACTGAAGGATTTTTTTCATGGAAACAAGCCTTTCTTAAATGCAAGGTTTATGAACTGGGAACTGCTGTAACTCTCCATGTGAGACAGTTGATTTGGTCTACTGTTTGTTTAACAGTTCCCAAGTAGCAAAAAGCAATGTGAGTAGTGTAAAATCCCTTCAATTAACTGTAAAGTTATTTGTAACAGGGAATTATAAGGTACTTAAAATTGTTCCTACAGAATATTTGAATCCTTCAGTTGATGTGCATATTTGTTCTCTGCTGTTACAGAAAAACAGAAAAATTTGTAATAGTGATCACTTCAATTACATTAAAAAACCCCTGTGCTTTAAAAAGCATCATCAGACTGATTCATTTAAATATTTTTGGGTTGTAAACAATCAATTATTTTATCTGTTCATGATGCGTGTTCCAAGCCCTGCCTGTCACGTTTGTACAGAAATTGTTAGTGCCCGTATTGCATAGGGTCTGAATGTCTGCAATATATATGTCATCTCACCCTGAGAGTTGTCCAAATGGGAACTCTCAATTTAACTGTCTTTTTTTAATCTCTAGTATGAGATTAAAATAACTGGGGTTGTTTCTCAGAAGCAATTACTGTCTTGAAAACGTTATTTCAGTTGGCTGGCATGAGACGGGAGTAATGCTGAAGCTATTAAACAATTAGATGACTTAGATAACTATTAAGAAGTGGTTAGCTTGTTTAGTCTCTGTTTCTGTGCTACAGAAAATAAGTTACTATTATAACTTGTAGCTGATGTTTAATAGACTAATTTAGCCTAACAACAAAGTGTAGGGTAAATCTGGGGGAAAAATCAAAGGAACAATTTATGTTTGGTTTTGTCTGAATAGAGATGCTAATAAGTATTGAAAATATACACACATATATACACACACATGCACAAGTGTGTATAAGGAGAATAGTGTGTAATATAAATACATAAGTGTGCATATAAACTAAATCTGTGCTTAGTTCTCAGTAAATCTCACCCTTCCAGCCCTTATGTACTCTGAGCAGGATGCTGCAAGCAGCAGTATCCCCGTTGCTGAAATACAGTCACCTTATTTGACTTGTTTCCAGCACCTCTTCTCTGTGAACCAAGTACCAACAAGTAAGATCCACAACATCTGTATTTCAGCAGGAAACGTTTGGCTACAGCATGAGCTGTGGGAAAAACAGGGCTGATCCTTTTGCTCTGGGAACTAAACCAAATCCCAGGAACCTATTGTGGGCAGAACACGGTGTGAAAAGAGTACAAATTCGGTCACTCTAATCACTTGTCCATTAGCATCCCTGTATCTTTTTATGAAAAGATGAATTTTTGTTAGAATGAATTTAGTTTCAAAAGACAGGTATGTTTTTGTGGGAGAGAAAGCTTAATAAATTGCATTGATATAGTATGCTGTTGATGATGGGGTTACCATTTTGGTAAGATGAATTTTGTAAGCCCTTGTGTTTGGGTATAAGATAGTGTGCTAGCAGCTGTTGTCAAAATTGCTGATGAATAAGAAAATCCATCTTCCCCTGTTTTTAGCAGAAAGCAGTGCAATAGTGTATGTCAGGTGTGCGAGGGCACTGCAGAGGAGGTAAGAGTGATGTAATGCAAGGAGCCTGTAGACCTTTACCTTATGGAGGTGAAGCATCTTCACAGAACTCAGTCTTGCATTCAGAGATTATACTGGAGAAGTTGCTCTAGTTGAAAGGCTAAAATAGCCTTTGGACAATGCTGTTCAACCTTTCTGACTCGAAGCAGGCTTTTTTACTTGCTTATTACCTTCTGACAGACTGACTTGGATGAAGAAAGGAAGCTTTCAGTATTTCAGTTTATTTTGGCCTGATTTTTTGACTTAATATCCCAAGAAAATGTTATGAAAACTTGCTAAAAATGGCCGTGGACTAGGTACAACTAGATGTAGAGAGCTGTCAGTAAAGCACTTATGAAAAGATACGACTCATTTGAAAAGAGATGGTATACTGAAAACATCTATTATTTTTGAGACCTTCTCTAGCCTGTTGCTAGGTCTTTACTGTAAACTGAATGCTTGTGGGAAACGTTTTGAAGTTTAATAGTCTTTAAGATCTCTGTGATTTTAGTTCTAGTATTTCAGTTCTTTGGAAATGACAGTTCCTGGTTTGGGGAATCAAAATAGACATATTAAGATGCAAATTCCTCTAAGATCTTCAGTAATCACAAGTTTTGCACCATTCTTGCTTATGGCATAGCACTGGCTTGAATGTAAATACCTCTTAGTATATAGAAGCCAAATCTAGATCTTGTGCCTTAATCTGCATATCCAAACATTTCAGAGTTTCATGCCAGGAATGTGAAGCTTTTAAATTTGTTTGCCAGGGTCAGTTTTAGTCCAGATCAATCCTTCTTCTTCAGGACTGGGGAGGTGAGTTGAGAAATGAGTGAGTGAATGAGGAAGAGGTCAGGGCTAACCTTTCAGTAGCTCTGCCAGCTCTAAGTGCTGATATCATCAAAGTTGTAATTCCACAAGTAGAGCTCTTTGCAGGTACCAGAATCCTTGCATTCAGGTTTCATTGCAGGATCACAGAATGGTTTGGGTTGGAAGGGACCTTTGTGTCCAGTCTCCCTGTCACGGGCAGGAACATCTTCCAGTAGGTCAGGTTACTCAAAGCCCTGTCCAACCTGACCTCGAGCACTTCCAGGGATGGGGCACCCACCGCTTCTCTGGGCAACCTGTTCCACTGCCTCACCACCCCCATCATAAAAATGTCTGCCTCATGTCCAACCTAAACGTACGCTCTTTCAATTTAAAACCATTGCTCTTTGTCCTGTCACTACAGGAGAAAGTCTCCCCCCATTTTTGTCATAAGCCCCCCTTCTATATTGAAAGGTTGCAGTAAGGTCTTCCCAGAGCCTTCTCTTCTTCAGGCTGAACAACCCAACTCTTTCAGCCTGCCCTTACAGTAGCTGTGTTCCAACCCTCCGACCGTGACCTCCTCAAAGGTCTTTTCCTGTTTGTTCTTACAAAAAAAGCCTGACTAACCATTTATAATGGGGAGGGGAAGAAGAGTGTTGTTTGGAAACAGTGTTAACCCCTGATTGCCAACAGCAAAGTACCCAAAAGCAATCTTACCCAGTTTACAGCTCTGCAAGGTATCTGTCCAAATTCCCGGCAAGGTCTTCTGCCCACTTGCGAGCCTGTTGGGTTCTTTGACACTTCAGAAAGGCCAAGAGGGAAGATTAACAGTTTGTAATGCTTACCTCACTACAGAGGGAACAAAGCAAGTGGTGAAAAGCCTATAATAATACAGTTGTTACATTTTATTTCTTTTATACATAACTAAACCAGACTTGTAGTTTTCCTCCCCACCTTGTTCTGTGGAATAAATGTAAAGATCAAATTTTTGTGCTAATGGACAACAATAATAGGTTATCCGAAAAATTTTCCAGGCACTGGCTTCTGTTGTGGCTAGGTAATGGGTGTGTTCTGCAGAAGGCACATTTCTCAGCAGGCACCAGTCTGTCAAATCAGGCCGTGCGTTGTGGGTGTTTGAAGTCTGTGTTCAGTTGGCTGCAGGTGCAGAAACTCGGCACTCAGAATGGTTGGAGGAACCAGAAGATGATGAGTGGTCGTAGAGTACAGTTTGTTCTTAATACTTCCCTTGTAGGAGGTAAATTGTAAACTCATTGGCTGGTTTGTCTTCCAACTGCCCTGTACACCATTTATTTAGAAACTTGTTCCTGAAGGATCCTAACATCTCTTGTTCCAATGTGGAGGTGACTTAAGATGTTCCAAAAGCTGCTTCTGGCAGAAATTCAAAGTTGTGTAGCCTTTTAAAAACCAGCATCTGAAAGTGTTTGTGTCCCATGTTGTTGTTCTTCTAATTTTTATATATGAACAGTATTTTTAAATAAATCAGGTTAGTGAGATCTTTTAGTGTGATATAAACTTACTGAAATTTTCTGGCTTCCTTCTTAGAGTATATAGAAAAGCTACATTGAAAATCGGCGTTCTCAGTTAACAGGAACTGTCACGATGCAGCTTTTTAGCTATGTTAAGACCAGTTTACAGAGACCATTTTAACCACTTGAGGCATAATAGCATCGTGCTGCTGATTGATTGGTAGGAGAGCATGTAAAAGAAGTGCTGAGATCCTGAACTGAAACTTTAATGGTTTATTCTTCCTCTGTAGATCTGTTTTTTTGCCCTTTGTTTTTTTGATACTATTGTGGTGAGATCTTTGCCATTTGGGGAAAATTTATTCCACTGTTGATGATGTTCAGTAGCACCCTGTGGATTTAAGTGGCCTTTTTTCTGAGAGGCTACAGGGGCTCAAGATCAGGATCCTGATGTTTAAGGCTAAGTATGTATTTCAATATATTCCCTAAAACTTGTGGCAGCTAACTGCTGTGTGCTTGTCTACATATTAAATAAATGCACCTGAATGAGATCTAAACCAACATGCTACTCCAGTCCTGTTAAATGTTAGTATTAAATGGTGAGATTCTTAGGCTCCAGAGTTGGAGAGCTGAGGATCTCTTTGGCTTAATGAAACTTAGATGCCTTAGTCCTGCCTAAGGTCTATACCTTCTGCAAGAAAGGACCATGTGATCTGCTTTTTGTCAGGAGACACAGCCTATTCTGCCTCTTCCAATAAAAATAAAGTTTTATTACAGGAAAAACTTTTGTCCTTGTGTATAAATGTGTCACCAACTTTTTTTTTTTTGGACAGGTTATTTGGAAAGGGAATAGTTTGCTGAACAGAACAGTGCAAGATGACTTATGATTCTTGTTCTTCATGGGAGCCTGTCCAGATCGGTATGCTTTCTTCTTTTTTTTTTTTCCTAATTTGTCAAACTGACATGTAGTGACTGCATGTATAATCCAAAGGTCCACTTAAAATTTAGGAAACTTCCAACTTGTGTGCTAAAAACTAGACAGAGGCTATGAATTAAGAGGCTGTTTTCAGTAATATTTTCAATGTTTACTGTTCTTCTAGGTACTACAATATTCAGTTAGAAGTCTGGGGAAATATTGTGACAGTACTAGAAACGAACCTGCGTAAGTCCTTTCACATGATCTCCAAATTGAGACCATGATTTTTCCCAAGAGCTAAGAAAATACAATTATTCTTTACTTTTTGCATATCAGTGGTTTAGAATAGTAATAATGATTCCCATGGCTGATGTTTCGTGACAGTTAATGGCTCTCTGAAATAAGGACACAAAGGAATATTCTCAAGTGGGCAATTAGTTGTACTTAATGACCCAAAGCAGAGGTGGCTGTTTCTCACACTACTGTGGCAATTTTCATAGGAAGAGGTGGCAGTTTCTCACAATACTTTCCTATGAAAATTGCCACAGTAGTGTTTATAGAGTGGAAAAAAGGAAAATTTCCTAAATTAAACTAATGCCTTTTGCTCATAGTTTTATGGGTCATCTACTCATGCGTTGTAGTTGATTAGTTTCAATTTAGGATATGTAAATAGATATTAAAACTGAAAACTGCTGGTTCCTTTTAAGAGGAAGTTTCTCACAATACTTTCCTATGAAAATTGCCACAGTAGTGTTTATAGAGTGGAAAAAAGGAAAATTTCCTAAATTAAACTAATGCCTTTTGCTCATAGTTTTATGGGTCATCTACTCATGCGTTGTAGTTGATTAGTTTCAATTTAGGATATGTAAATAGATATTAAAACTGAAAACTGCTGGTTCCTTTTAAGAGGAACAGTTAGGTGGGTAAGAACATTATCCCTGCTGATTTGTGCTTGTGACTCATTCTTTACACTGGCTTTAGTAGAAAGGATTCCACTGCAATTCTTGTCTCTGCTTAATAGCATAGAAAACAATGCTCAGTTTGTACCAAGAGGGGACTATGTCCCGGCTGCTTTATATAATAATTGGGTGTCACAGAGCATATACTTGAGCATGTTCTATCACCATGTAAATTTTTTTTTAAAAATAAGGTCATGGCTTTCATGTTTCTTGTTGGCTTTATCCTTTTTTCCCCATGAATACTTTGCTTTTTTAATGGGATCTTTTTTATGTTGCAAAAATTGTTTTTGCCAAAGTTTGCTTTCAAAATAAAACTACTGACAGTAGCTATAAAGTATGCAGAAGCTTCCCATTTGTAACCACTTAAAATGTGCCCAAGAAATAGGATCACTGTAACAGATGATGCTAACTTTAGGTTTCTGAAGAATGATTTCTGAAGAATGCCAACCATATCCTGGGCTG
>NW_010246592.1:0-16885 GCF_000690775.1 Eurypyga helias
CGGCCAGGAGCTGGCTTCCTCCCGCTGCGCGTGTCGGCGATGGCTGGGGTTACCCCAGGTTGCCTCTCAGTTTACGCTGTATATTTTATAAAGGAGCTGGAACAGAGCGGACAGGATTTCAGCTCGTGTCTGTCTTCTCAGTGGTCACACTGAGTATTAAATTTCCAGCATGAACAATGGGTGGGGGGCAGTGGGCACACAGATTGGGCAGGAGTTCTTGCTGCCTCCGTGTGAGGTTGGAGAAAGGGGCTTGGCAAGAGAGTTCTTGATTTCCCAATATAAACTGGATTTGTGTATGGCAGAGATGTGATTAGACCAAGCCTTGCACTTGTCCCAGAGCCCTTGGCTTTAGAGTGCTGACCCTGATCAGCAAGCCATGACTGAAATACTCCCAGGTGTCCCTCCAGCAAAGACCAGGATGTGGAGCAAACTGTAGATACTTGGGACTGGGGCAGCTACTTGAATTTCTTTTAAGAAGGATCCAGTGCAGCAGCTGTGGGGGTTTTCTGTTGGTTTTGGGGTGTATTGTGGAAGTTTCACTGCCTCCAAATCTGTTCTTTCCCTGGACAGTGCCAAAACCATCACTGCCAGAGGAGGACTCATCTGTGGATCATAAAGAAATTTCTGAAGAGTGTCCTGGAAGTATTTTAGTTTTTCTGGCCCTGCAAATTGGGTGAAGACAATTTTTACAAAGGAAACATGCTAATATAAAAATCTCTCTCCACTGTGCCACCTATGAGCAGCGCTTTCTGTTGGCTTGGCTGGAGGAAGGGGCCAGTATCAGCTGGCACCAGGATCACCAGCGCAGGAAAGCAGCCTTGAATGTTGTAAAAAGAATTGTATGTTTGCTTGCAACAGAAGCAATGTCCGTGAGCAGAGTTGTCATCTTGGGGAAAGCCGAGGTACATTGACTTTCTGATGGGTAAATGTGTACTTAAAAAAACACAAAAAAAATCTAGTGAGCACCTCAAATTTTGTAGTGTGTGGAGGAAGTGCCAAGCTGTATCTTGAACAACTGTCATTCCTGATGGCCCTTATGACAATTAGTTTAGTGCTTGAAAATGTGAGGTCCTATGAGTTAGGCTGACCTCAGGTTCCTTTTTGTACCTTCTTAAATTTACTGTTTATTTAAATATCACTGTATACTTCTGTTACAGCTCCCCAAGCATTCTGGTAGTGATGCCCACATGATTTTTGGGTAACAGTAGCAGAATCCTTCTGAAGAAGTTGGCTGTCAGTGTCTTAGAAATCAGCTTTTTGAATACTGAGGATGTCTGAAGATCAGTGGGGAATCAGTGGGATTTAGCTTTCTGGGGAAACTGAGTCTGTAGTTGTTAGATTTTGATTCCTCGTAGCTTTTTCTACCAGTTACTTTCTGGCTCCTGTGCTTTCTGTTTTTAATTCTGAACTTGTTTTGAATGTTCATTTGTCTCTCATGGATCAGTTACTTTAACCAGTAACTGTATTAATCTACTGTGATTGAAAATATCCCTTTAGTCATGCTGCTTTACCCTCCTCCTTTCCTCTCAGAGCATACTGCAGAATTACTGTTGCTCCCACCTGTTAGATGGGCAGACTGGGGAAGACAGTGGTTGGTGCAAGCAGCTAATTACTGATGACTGGAAGTAATTCAGAGGTGTAAGGAGAACTGGTTAATGTTGTATCACTTTTTTTATGTTGGGATCAGGAAAGTAGGAGATAACTGTCTTCACTTCTGCTGTCGGGATCCGTCTTGCTCTGCTCCTGGCACAGTCAGAAGGAGAATTCCCCGTCTCTGAGATGCGAATTGAGTAAATGTGATGACCTTTCAGAGAACGTGTGCGTGCATGTGCGTATAGATGTGATACTGTACTCTCAGCACTTTTGGGTTACGCTTCTGAGAGCATGAGTTACATATATCTCCAAAAGCCATGAGCCACTGTCCTGTTGCTTCAATCCGAAGTTAGCCGTCATCCAAGCATCCGCAGCCCTGGGCTCTCTTGTCTTTCCCATGGCTGGAGTCTGCTTAGCTGTGACACTGGGACACATCCAGGTTAGTGTTCTGTTTCTGAGAAGGAAGGGTCCCAGCTAATCCTTTCTTTTTGCTAGAAGGCACAGGTGATCTGGCTGTTAAACACAGGACCCTTTTTCTCAGGGGTAGCAAAGGTAGCATTTCTCTTTGCAGTGCTATTGTTAGTGTGATTCTGACAGAGTCCCAAAAATTGAGCCGAGAGCTGTCTCGGAGAAAAGAGTAGGCATCGTGGGAATGAAGGCACAGTTAATGTGAAAGAAAACAAAACCCATGCAGCCGTATCTGTAAGGAAGGAAGGTGCCCATGAGGAAGAGCCTGGGAGCAGGCATAGCTCTTTTGTAGGCTGACTGAGCCAAAGGCTAAATGGCAGGGAAGGCAGGGAGCGGCACCCTGCCTGCTGTGGCAGAGCTGCTGGCTTATCTCTGGGGGCTGTTGCCATGATGACAGTGGCAAACAGGGTCTGAAAAATTTACCAGATGCGTGTGAGCCAAAGGATTAAACTTTCTCATAAGAGGCAAGTGAGGGGAGGGAAGGGTGGGTGATGATATATTAACAAAGGACAGCATCCTAGTGAGAAATACCAGGCTTGCTTTCCTATAGCCACTGGGATGGTGGGGGGATTGCAGACTGCCATTCCTCTTCCCGTCTGAACACTGGGCAGCACTGCTCTGACATTTCCTCTTTGAAAACATGGTGAATGCACCCTGCTTTCACAGGGTAAATTGGCAGGATTTACATTGTTTTGGCAGATGAAACGTGGGAAAAGATGGTTTCCCTTTCTCTTTTCAGCCTCTGTTTTTATTCCCTATATCCACAAATAACTCTAGTTCTCTACCTCGTGCTTAGAGCTTTTCTGCATCAGAGTTGGTGCAAACAATCAAGTTTCAGTGTTGCCTGCAGGTTTCAGACTATCGAACGTGAAGCTAACCAGCCTGCACTAGTGTCATCGATAATGCAAAGCTGCTGTCATTGGAAATGTCTGATGCAAAACCATGTCAGCGCTATTAGGGCTAGTACTGGTCTTGACCCTGCAAACTGCTCTGCTTTTGTCCCTGCTGGTTTCCCTTCCCAGAGCTGGGGTGCTGTCCCTGCGTATCAGAGCTGATAGCATGGTGGGGAAGGCCTGGGTGCTGAGGGAGGTAGGGCATGAGGGAGGCTGGGCTGGGACAGTTTTCCCTCCACCGGAGTCTGAGGGAAGTGCTGTCGCTATCCTCCTTTGTGGAGGTTGACTATTATGAGGACTGGTGCTAGAAGAAGTAGTGATTTGCAGTTGCCTGGGGAGCAAGGAGGTGGTGAGGGGGTCTCTGCCCTCAGTGCCCCACATCTCAGTGCCCCATGGCTCAAAAGGTGGTACCACTTGGTTGTTTGCAGTACTACAGATTATCATGGCACCTTTTTGCAGGCTGCTTCAGAACAGACTGATCTGGTCGTGCCCATCACATACTAGCATAAAATGTTTGCCGACCTAGTAAAGTACAACTGTGGTAATTAAAACTGGTTTCTTCTAGAAGGGCTCTTCAACTTAAAACATTTACTTATGAAGTGAGACATTAATATCTATGGAAACTAATGGTATAGGTCTTTCCCGCTAGCCCAAATCCCAGTGGGGTTTTTAAGCCCCTGTGAATACAGGCTGTAAGTGAGAACAAGGATGTTAAGGCTCCAAAGCAAGTTCCTGAAAGCTTGTGGAAGGATTTTTTCTTTTCCCTTCCTTCACTTCCACTCTGCTTCAAAGCACCTGAGTTAGCTGGTGTAGGCTGCAGCTCGTCCAGTGGAGTAACTCAGTGATTGGATGTGTTTTATCTTCTGTTACTGTGTCATCTCTGGTAGGTCGGTTGGTGTAGACTAGGGTAAGTGATAGCACTGAAGAGGGAGACGGCATTTCTTGGTGTTGAAGATATCTCTCCTTTGAAGGATGTTTTCTCAATTCCAGGGGAGCAGTGAGAAAAGGAGAAGCCATCTGTCACCTTGAAGTCTGAGGTGAAAAAAGGAGGGAGAAGAGCTAGAAATCCTCAGACTTAAAGCCAGTGATCTTGCTTCTGGCTGAGGGGTCTCCTTGTCTGTGCAGCAGAATATAGCCAGCGTGTAAAGTTCCCTGCAGCTCTGGAGATGTGTATGTTGATCCTGCTGCTGTGCTTGCTGCTGGAGACCTGATGTCATACACCTGACTTGAAATGTGACTTCAGAGGGGGCAGTCCAGTGCTTACTCTGGGACGCACTTTCTAGATGCACACTTCAAATAGCGTGGGTGCCCTGGAAGTTTTTGCAGGGAAAACAGCTTGTGAAACCTCTTCCTGTATTGATCTCCAGTGCCTGTCAAATATACTTACCATTTCTACTGTAGTGGAGCAGCTGCTGTTCTGAAAATGTCCATGTGTATCTTGTGGATTTTTTTTTTTTCCCCCCCTTCCTACCTCCTTTTGTCAAAAATATAACATTTCATGGGTTATGGGCCAAGAAATCACCCAAGGTCGCGGAGGAAAAAATAGATGTGGAAGAAGGAAGTTGTCTGCTGTGCCCCCTGTAACCCACAGGGACTTGCTGGAAGGTTGTTATTGGGGCTATTGGAGAGTATAGCCTTGTGATGCCAAGCTGGAGTTCTTTCTGTTGTTTGCCCAAAGAGCTGGTACACTGTTAGGTTTAATTCTGCCTGCCTTGGGCCTCTCTGTGTAAGCTTTGGGTATCAAATGTCCTCTGTTGAGATTGTGTTGGAGAGATTAGAAGAATTGAAGTTGCGCAGCTTTATTTTATAACTGGTGCCAGTGCAGAGACAAAGCTTGATCGTGACGGATGTGCTTCTTCAGTGCAAGTTCAAGTAGTGATTCATAGCTCTTGTGTTACTTTAAATATTCCTGATTTTTGGACTGCAGGATTGAAAAGTGACTTCCAGCTCTGCCCATTTTTGCTTCACTTGTATGTCATCTGGCCTAGAATCTGCCAACTCTGCAGATTAGGATGTTGTGTTCCGTCTACTGCTTGTTATGAAGTTGCCCAGATTAAAATTTTCAGTGTGTTGCCTGCTCAGTGCAGAGCAATGATCCACAGCCTTCTCTGTCTGTGAGTTGCTCTTGCACTTAATAAGGATGATGTAGAGGAGTGAAGTGTTGGTCAGCTTGTCCTTTGTGTGGAAGCGCTTCTACAGCAGCAGACTAGGAGTCGAGCTCTCAGAACACACTTGTTTATCTTCTCCAGACAGCCAAGTTCAGCATCAGAGATGTGGAAAAAAAGGAACAAGGTAATTTGCATTTTTGATAATCATTATCAAATATTGCTGACAAGTCCAGGTGACTGGTTGCTGCCAGCAGTTTGTTTCTGCAGAGCTGGTTACCCAGCTTTAAGGAAGCCCATTGTGCCTCGTTAACTCTTTGTGGCTGTGTACACGTAGTTTCTTTGACAGTCCTGAAGCTGAGCTTAAAAAGATTGCCCTCCCACCACCTCATAGGTGGTCAAGAAGCTTCTTGGCTTTCCTAGGCTTTTCAGCCTTTCATCTCTCTGATGAAACATGAAGTGTGAACTGCTGAAGTTTGTTCTCATTTGAAAAACACACCTAAAACTCCTTCCCCATCTTGGAAACAAAACTCGCGTCTCACCGATGTAGTTAGCGTATCTGAAGGGGTGGTGGGGGCCAGCTGGGGACCACAGGAACATGCAGCTCAGCTGAGCCAGAGGAATTTATACTCTTCCTTCTGCATCTCTGAATTCCTGGATCCTGCATTGCAGTGACTTGGCACTGCTGAGACCTGTCTCCCTGCCACAGTTACCTTGTCTGCTAACCAGCTGTAGTCTGATACTTATTTAGCTGGTTCATCCAAACCCACCGGCACCTGATGTGATCAGCTGATGGGGAGAGGAAAGGAGCTCGTGTCCAGAAATAAGCTTGCTCGGTGGGATTTCTCTTTTTAAGCTGTGCACTTCAGGACCCTGTGTGTGTAGTGGGATCAAGACAGTGTCTCTTGCACAGGTTGCAATCGCTGTGTGTGCGGCAGAGAGGTCGGTGATAGGGCTGCGTCGCCTTCAGAGCAGCTCTGTGCCATGCTGTCTCGCTTACTGCATGTCCACTTTAAGAGGGTTCATCTGCAATGCAGCTGTTAGCGGGGAAGTTCTGTAAATCAAGAGAGAGTGAGCACAAGCGAGACTGCTGGGTCCTCTCCACAGCACAGGGAAACTTGTTCAGAAAGACTTTTTGCAGGAGGAGGAGAAAGGGGTGGAGGACGGTGGTGATGCTAGGAGCCCCTCCTAGCATCTGTGCCTGTATCTGCACCAGCTGCTCAGGAGAGGGGAAATGTGTGGAAAAGCACAACGGGCAGCAGCTCTGGGGCTGGAAAATCCTGTCATGCTGTTCTCTTCACTCCGCGATGGAGTCTAACCAGGTGTTTGCTTAGGGCCGATTCTGTCAGGATGTCTTTATTATTGCGTGCTCCTTTCTCACACAGGATGTCCTGTTACAGTTCTGAGCTCGTGAGCTTCTGACTCACGCAGAGGCCCCGTGAGTTGCAAGTTTATAACCATGCCCTCCTCCGTTGCACGAGCGGTCGGAACAACCGCTGGCTGGTGCAAGGAGATGATGCCGGTGACCTGTGGGGATGCTGTGATCAGCTGGAGTGCAGCAGCTGTGCGGGTGTTGTACCTGGCAGGCTGGGGACGGCTGCTGAGTGACTTGGGACGAGGACGAGGAGAGGGGCTGCCTGCTGCAGTAGCCCTGCTGCAGATGGGGCAGGTGCACGGGCTGATGGTGAGCTCTGCAAGGGTTGTGGCCCTTCAAGCACATGTCAGGGAGGCTGGTTGGGGAGCGTGTGGCTTTCAGCACGTGGCCAAGGAGTGGATGGCTTGCTCTTTCTTGCCTGGGAGCACTTGTAGGATTGCTTGCTGGTTCCTCAACCACAAGCTTCTGAGGATACTCCAGTGAAGGAAGTCCTCTGTGGTTTCTGTGGAGAAGTAACTGGGAAGCGTGATGCCTTCTCAGAGGGATCCAGAGGGATACCTGAAGCAACATGAGCCGAAGTTGGGGAGGGCCCCGCAAGGCCTTCCTTAAGGGCAGCTGTAGCTGTGAGAGTACATCCTCCTTTTCACTCTGGTCCTTAGCAGGCAAGGCTCCCTCCTTCACTGCATTTACAAGAATTCTGGGCAGACTTGGCTCTGGGTTTCTACTTTGGTTTCTTTATTTCCACTTGGAAAAACGTCTCCTATTGACAGTCATTGGTGATGCAGATAAATTGCTGTGTGATTCACCACCTGCTTTTCCTCCCTGTTTCCTGTCTGCCTCTCCTCTTTGCCTGAGCGTTCGTTGTCCTTCTCGTAGTAACTGTCTTGTGCTAACCATGTATAAGCAATGTTCCCTCCCCTTTTGCTAGGGGACTGGCTGACTTGTTGTAAGAAGTTATTTTTAGGGTTTGCTTCCTGGGATATTCTACCCGTGGCCAGTTATGGTGATGAAAATGTCACTGAGATGTAGAAAGTACTCCCAACTCATTGCTTGTGTGCCTGATCTTTCTGTTGTAAGGGTGTTCATGAGGGACATTGGTCCCGTACTACGACATCACCTGTGATTACGGAGACAGCCACAATGACTGTGCAGCAAGACTCCCTGTGAAAAGCACACTGAGCTTCCAGGGTGACAGGTTATGTTACAGCTGAATTGGCCCAGGGAAGAAAAGAAAAAAAAAAAAAAAAAAAAAAAGGGGAGTTAAAAAAAAGCCTTTCTTTGGTTGCACTGGAGTTTCTGTCCTTTTCTTTTTTGTACATAGGGATGTCAGTGCTGCAGAGCTCTGTGTCAGTGTACGGGGCTGTCCCTAACAGGCAATTTGCTCCTTGTACTGGATGTATTAGGTTGCACTGGGTTGCTGCCAAATGCCTGGTCTAGACTAGAGGAGAAGGTGTGTGCTTATTCTTTTTAAACGCCTCTCCCACCCCAGATCTGCAGCTTGCAACACCTGAAGAAGTTGATCTTTATGGCAGCTATAGAGCAAAGCATGAATGTGATACGGGCAAATTACAGAGCCCAGCAGAACCAGGCTGTGGGTTGACAATATGTGGTCTCTGGTGGCAGTGTTGGCTTAAGGAGCACCTGCCTTTCTCTGGAGATGTCTTTTCCCTTCTCTGTATCACAGCAGATCTCCTTCCTTCTCTGTCGCATTCCTTGTAGCAGGAAACCAAGGTCAGAAGGACCCTTCAGTATGGAATTGCTGAAGTGGTGGGGATAGGAAGGCATTTGGTTTCTAGATGGGTTTCTCGGAGCAGCCGTGGAAGTGGTTCCTTGAGTGTAGCTTCAGGAACCAGCATCTCCTGCAGCTGGGACTGAGAAAAGCGCATGTGGAGTAGTGAGTGCACCAGACTGGTGGTGTGCACGTAGCTCTTGCGTGCTCGTATTGTACTCTGGGAAGAGGGCACGAGGAGCACTGACCTCCGAGTGGCTTTGGTTTGAGGTAGCAGGGAATACTAACTTGTTTTTCAGGCCTGATGCTGTTGGGACTGGGAAGCGGAGTGGTGGCAGCAGTCTCGAGGGGGTGGGTGCTGTGCCTGTGCAGTGCAGAGCCTCGCCAGCTGCCCAAAGGGGAGACTGGGTACAGAAAGATTGGGAGACACTCCTCCCTGACTAGATAGTATCTTCAAAGTTACCACTACTTAGAAAGGGTTTTGTCTCTGTTTTTAAGCAATCCTAACAGTGAATGTCGCTTTAGTGAGCGGTAACTTGGAGAAGAGGAGGCTCCAAGGAGACCTCATTGCAGCTTTCCAGTACCTGAAGGGGGCCTACAAGGGTACTGGGAGAGGGCTTTTTACAAGAGCCTGTAGTGATAGGACAAGGGGTAATGGGTACAAATTGAAATCAGGGAGGGTTAGATTAGATGTCAGGAAGAAATTCTTCACAGAGAGGGTGGTGAGGCACTGGAACAGGTTGCCCAGAGAAGCTGTGGATGCCCCATCCCTGGAAGTGTTCAAGGCCAGGCTGGATGTGGCTTTGAGCAACCTGGTCTAGCGCAAGGTGTCCCTGCCCATGGCAGGGGGGTTGGAACTAGATGATCTTTAAGGTCCCTTCCAACCCTAACCATTCTATGATTCTATGATTCTAACTTTTTCTGTTAAAACATCTTCTTGCTGTCTCACTTCCATACAATACCTAGAAGTACCCAAATATTTTGCATACATGGGATCACGTTTTTGGACTCTTCAGGAGCTGGAGGCAGCCACACCGTCTCTGCCCACCCCCAAACCTTGTGTTCCTAACTGCTGCATGGACTTACTGACACATGGTGCGTTTTGCTCTTTGGTGAAGTGTTTTGGTGGCTCTGCTGAAGGTGATACCAGGTGCAGCACATATGTGCATTTTGTCTTCTCTCACTGAAATGTCTTGGTAGCTTGCCCTGTATTTACACCTTCCTCTGCTTAATTTAAAGATATCCTAGTATCACTAGGGGAACTTAGTCTTAAAATAGATGGTTTGGCTTTTTTTTTTTTTAATTATTCTAATCCTCAGAGGCTTGGTGTTTCTTCTCATCAGAAGAGCATATTTCAACAGTTTTATCTCTTTAGAGGGAAGTCATTCAGCATTTGGGTGCAGAACCATTCATCTGTGCCCAGAAGAAGATTTTCCATTTAGTTTACTCTTTTTCATGTCCCTCATACCAAATGAAGGCAGTATGTCCAGCATCCTTACCTCTCTCAACTAGCTGAAATAGCTAAAAAATAAGCAATGAATATAGCTTGCTGTTGCACGGACCCAGGCCCGTGGTGTTCTGCTGAATACCACTATCAGGAGCCTGCAGAAATTCTGTGGTTTTGTTACCTTCCTAAGCTCCCATCATTTGGGTTCAAACGTCATTTCCTTGCTTCATTCAAAATAAATCCAACTGTTGGATGACCAGTGGCTGCATTATTGTATAGCATTTTATTCAATGGCCACATGGTACAGATGTGTTGTTGGAAAAGTGGGGGCTGGATGCAGTAGGTTTGCAGGCTTGGACAGCCCTGACAGTGACAGCTGAATTGAAGTGTGTTGGGGTTGTATGAGAAGGAGCCGGCACAGGACAGCCTTATGGTTCCTGTTCATCTGCTGGTAAAGGTGGAGTCAATGCCAGGAGCTTCCTTTTCCAAGTAGGGTTTTTCCCAAGGTGGTGTTAGGGATTTGCTCTCTCCTATTGAAACGGATGGGTCTTTAGTCTTGTTTCCCGGGAGTTTGTTCCCCTCCCATCTTGTCTTCCCAAAATTTGTTTTCCCCTACCTGAAAAAGGATCTACATTGCACTGTGCTCCTCTGCTCCACCAGGAAAATGTTCTTGCGGCTTTTTGTCCCCATGTACCCTCAGTCTTGCTTTGTTCCCCCTATCAACTGCAGAATGCATCAGTTAGCTTACATTAAGCATCCTTTATCTTCCCAGTACCACTGCTGGGCAGGGAAGTATTAGCCCTGTTTTATGCCTGGAAATACTTAGAGATGCAGATTTTTAAGTGCTTTCCAGAACAGTTGGCAATAAACCGTGACAAGTCATGAAGAGAGTCCAACTCATATTCTTTCCTATAACAGTGATAAGAAGAGTGTAGGTAGAAAAAAGCCTGGAGACATTTGGCAGGAAAATTACGTGGGCTAAAGTGTGTAGTATTAAGAGCAGTTGTAGTCTAGTTTGCTGGTTATAGGCATAAGATTTTGGCATGTTTCTTATACTACTTTTTCCTCCAATTTGCTTATTGTTTATGGAATACAGATCTGAAATACGTTATGTTGGGCATGCCTTTGGACGCTTTACCTTTCTGCTGTTTTTCCAGGTGATAAGAGAGGGTTTGAAAACTAGAGGTAGTTGCCGTTGATACAGAAGGCTGTTACACAGATGACAGTAAACAGCACATGATTTTTTTTGTGTGTGTTTGTGAAGAACTAATTAGAAAAAATCAAGGAGATCACTTAGATAAAAAAATTGTTTCCTTGTATCAGTCATAACTACAGGAATGGGGACAGTAACATCTGCAGTGGGTTGCTTTCTGAAATGGGTGAAAGTCAGGTGGCAGAAATGAAAACCTGGATCTCCAGCGTCAGCAACTGTACCTAAGAGTGAAAATGAGAGCAATGTTATGACAAGAATTTAGGTAAATTCTAAAATTGGCTGCATTTCAGGATCTGAGTAAGTAATTGAGTCAGTTGTGAAAATTTAGATTATGGGAAACGGTTCTTACTCCCCCTTGCTGTGTCTCTTTGGCTAGTTTATCAGTTTGTTTGTGCAAAAGTTTCCTACCTCCTGGAGAATTTGTAAACATTGATGTTAAATGTATAGTTAAGGCACCTGAAGCCTTTCAAAGAGGCAGCTGTAGATGTGCAAGGTATACTGCTGCAAGCCCTCTCGATCACACGATAATGTCAAACTAATATGAAGCCTTCAAGAGGAGAACATCCTTGCCACCCAGGGAGGAATAAAATCCTGGATGCATTTAAGAAGATTACGGTTAGCTCATCAGAAGGAATAATGAGAAGTTATGGGGCAGAGCTGAAGACCTGTCATTAACTGAAAGCTGGTTCAGGGGAGGGAATGACCAGAAAGTTATTCTGCACTTAACAGTGTGTACAATGGGGCTACTGCTCTCATTTTGACTAGTGTGATTCGGGTTTTGTTTACAAGGCAGTTAGAAGCCATGCTGCGGAGGTGTTAGGAGGAGTATCCATATGAGCGGGGGGAGCAGAGGGAAAAGGAAAATATTAGGGAGAGGTGGAATGTGATTAAGGTTAATTAAAGTGTGCTGTGAAAACTAGTTAGATGTTCTTGTGTGCCCTTTCTGTAATAAGAGACAAATGTGGTTATGCAACGAATTGAAAATTTATCTTTTCAATAATTCATTTCAAACTTGCTGCCTTGAGACAAATATCATAGATTGGAAAAAAAGGATGAGAAACTTGTGTGTAATTAAAGTCGTCATATTTGGAAAGGGATTCTTTTTAAAAAGTAAAGGGCTTACAAACTTATTTCTTCAGGTTATTTGTGTTTGGCACTGGGAGAGAAATCCCTTCTCCCCTTTGTATAGGGTGCCTGGGACAGTCCTGAAACATAGATATGTCTTTTTTAAATTTTTTTTTCAACTGACATTTGTTTTCTCCATAACTTCAGAGAAGAATACAAGCTTCCCTTTGGATATACACCCTTTCCTAGCAGCCCAGCAGGAGAGTGGAAGATAGGGGAAGGGGTGGGAGTTTGACTCCAGCATTGGGAGTGATCCATCCTATAGCTTGTTTTTAGAACAAACAAAAACCCCAAAGCAACAAAGGACATGGAGCTACTATCCTTTTTCAGTCTGTCTTTTCTGCCATCTGGCTATCCTAATGTTCCAGCATGTTGTAAGTTGAATTGTTGCTATTCTACCTGAATTAGCAGGTTTCAGCCACCATTGTTTACAAAATGCGAGACAAAATGAATTAGTGGTCTGGCAATGAGCGTATATTAAATTTAGGGGCTGACAGTACTGCCCATCGTGGCTTGACTTTCTCTGCTTTTGGGAATTGTGTTTGTCTTTGCTTGCATCCGAGCTTTGGTTTTGGTTAGAACACCACGTAATGATGCTGGGGACTGATGCTGTTGCGTGGACCTGTGCTAGCACTGTTGCACAAAACTTCTTGTGGCCTCCAGGTTGCAAAGAATCTTTCTGCTAGTTTGTTGGGGTTAGTTTTGGTGGAGGATGGGGGCAAGGATAGGGAAGGGAAAGCCTCAAGAACCAGTAATGTAGCATCCTATGATGCTGGTTTTAGAAGTTGTGTGTTGCAAGTCTATGTAAGACACTTCAGAAGTGCCTTTCCCCTCCCCGCGGCCCCACCCCCCCCCAGTTTTTTTATCTCCTTTGAAAAGGCATGTTAATACTGTGAAGGAGGATGTGAAGCACAGTCCTCCCAGGCTTCTGTTGTGTGAGCTGCCTGGATGTGGCACATGATTGGAAATAACTTTTTATCTTGGAAGCATAAACATTGTTCTGCTTCTCTCCGTGATTGAAATACTGGTCGTCTCCATACAAACAGGGTGTCTGCTCATGACTAGAAATTCAGTTTGATTTTAAGCAATATTTGAATTGAAAGCATGGAGAGTATGATGTCAAGCCTTCTCCATGGAAAATGCTATTATAAGTTATTAGCTGATTCATTACACAAATTGTAGGGATATCAACTGTATTACTAAATGGAAGCCCTGGTGGTTCTGCAGGTTTTGTGGAACACTGAAACACTGCAACAAATTGGGTAGGTACCTCTCTGGCTCTTGAGAGTGGATTTAACTATTGCCTGGGCTGGCTCTTCTAGCAAAAAGCAAGCCAGCTTCCCCTGTGCTCAGCAGGCCTGTAGCTTCATAAAGTGAAGTTCTTGTACAGCCTTCTCTTTTAGGCTTCCAAGAACACACATCGTTTCAGACTTTCAGCTGAAGTGAGAGCTCACTATCTGGAGTCTGGCTGTTGGGGGTGGGGTGGGGGGAAATAAAAAAAAGAGTTCCTTTAAATTGCTTATGTGTCTGAAATTTAAGGATGTAGTTGCATATCTTTATAAATCCATGATGTGATCATTAACCTCAAAAGCTCTGAAGGTTTTTCTGAAGTAAAAAAGAAGAGGGGTTCTTTTCCTCCAGTTGCTGTGTTTTAAAATGAAGTGTTGTTTGTTTGTGAGTCATGAGGTATACCTTAATTACAAACTGGAGATCTTTAAAACCATGCTTCTTTTAACTGTCAACTCATTTGGAATAACTGTGAACCCAAATGAAGGGCGAACAGTATTTGGTTTTGAATTATTGGTGTTTATGGAAAAGCAAACTGTTTTCTTCCCTCCTGCCCTTGCCACAATAAGGGCATTGCTATTGTGCATTGTAAACTGCGTTTAGTAATGGTCTTGTGCTTAAGAGCTTCTAGTTAATGAGACCTATTAACAATAATGAAAAATGGCATCCTTAAAGTGCAGACCTAGTCAGAAAAATGATTCTCCAAGAATGACTGGATGGCTGCATACCCTTTCTTGGCTTATTTAATTTAAGGGGTGGGGGAGGAGCACAGTCTTGGCTCTGAAACTAATTATTCTACAAACATGCCCATGATCTGCAGTTCCCACTGGGAAACAGCAGAAGGGCTGGGGCTTCTAGTGCTCAAGAGCTTCGCAGACTGAGCCTAGCTGAAACTGGCATAGGCTTGACTTTGCTTTCTAAGCGTCAGTGGGAGTAGCAGTAGTAAAACTCAGCTTTTTGCCTGCTGGAGTGAACACATCTGAGTCAGCAACACAGAGCCGTTGCGTGGAGTAGGAAGGTGATGTTTTTACATAATTATTCATCTGGCTATGTTTGTGTTTTAGTATGTTGCCACCTCCGTGCCATGTGCTGTTGTAGTTGGGAAGGATCTGCATTGCTTTTCAATACGTAATTCTGCTTAAGGAAAGGGAATGATTGGTAATGACCATATTGGATTTGAACTACAAAAAAAACTAACCCCACATTCTTGCTTGGGAGTGACAGGAGAAGACTGCATGGATGATGTCTGTTCATATGGATAAATAGTATGGCCTTACAGGGGAGGTCTAGAGAAGTGGAAGCTCCCTTTATCTCTGCCTCAATGTCCTCCCACTTGGTACTGTACTAACACATCCATTCTAATAATTTCCTTTTCCAAGCCTGTCGTGCCACTCAAGAGGCTTGGAATAGCTTCCCCTAGTATGGAACCAGCTTGTCCATCCTCATTAAAAACAATTTATGTGGTTATTTTCTTACTCCTCCGTTTTTGCTAAGTTCTTCTTAAGAATTAAGACTTCCTGTGGTTATAGGTGTTCTCTATATTGGGAGAACTTCCATGCTGTGTGACAAAGTGGGCAGGTTTTATGATGGAGGGGAAACTTTCACCTAAATGGGATGTTTCTTCTCCCATTTTGGGGGCAGCACTGTCTGCTGGAGAGAGACTTGATTGCTTGGTTTTATACTCTGGCTGCCAACCTGAACTAATGGTACCAGACCCTTTAGGGTTTTAGTTGGACTCCATCTTCTAATAAGGCACCCTCCTATTAACTCTCTTGTGGCAGAATCGTGCTTGAAACTGTGTGGTCCTAGATGGGTAGCTAGTGGCTAGCTCTGTGGCAATTCCTCTGTCTCTTCTGGTGCTAAGCAGAAGGGTGTCAGTGTCTGCCCTCAAAGGAGCCGTTTCTGTGCTATAATGAACGCCTTTCAAACCACCTTGCCCTTGTCTCCAACATTTCCATCTTCCATGTGGAGGTGGGGGGGCTTTGGGAGGTTAATGTAATTTTTCAGGATGTGTTGTGTGTCCACATGTGTGCCCTTCGTGGAAGAGGGGGGTTTGGCATGTTTGCCACTGAGCCCTCAAACCCTACCGTAGGGACTGAGTCATCTGTGAAGAGACTCAACTGCTTGAAAACAGACTTTGTATATACAGAAATCAGAAACTGGTGGGTGCCTGGGGCATGCAGGAGCTTTGGCCAGCACCTTCAGTTAAAATGGAGCTGAGAAAGATGCTGTGCGGTGAGCTGCTGCATCCCTGGTGGAGCCTCGAGCTTGTTGAACAGGAAGCGGGCCGGTGCGTGGAGGAGGAAGTGACTGGCGGTGCGACGGGGAGCAGACTGGTAGCGGGGCTGTCCGGAGTGCTGCTGTGTGCAGAACATTTTGTGACCTGACGGCCAAAAATGCTCAACAGTGCCAGGTTTGCGCGCATGTGGTTTGGCTGCATTTTCTTTCCTGGGTCTTGCTCTCCTGCTGTATGTTGCCACAAGGCCAAGATTTGTGAGTTTGACCCAGAATTGCAAGGATGGGCCTGTGCTCTGTTTTCTTAGGCTGTTGTGTTTGAAAAGACTGGGATTTCTTGACTGAAAAATCAAAACTGAGAACATTCCCCTAGGCTTTAGTATGTTCTAATATGGAGTTAAAAAATGGAGGGGAAAAAGCAATTGCAAAGCTGAACACTGTGTGAGCTAGTGCTAAAACTTGGACCTTATAATTGCCACTTGCTCTCCTTAGCTTGGCTGTTTTAGAGGTACAAGCACTGAGCACCCATGCTTCTGCTGGGCCTGATTTATCTTGGCATACCCAGTATTGCTGAAAATAAAATTTTGGAGGGGTATTCCTTGGAATCAGACGCTTAATCATGTGTTCTGTGTCACTGGCAATATAGTGTCACTGTCAGTTGGCACAGATGGTATTAATTCTGCTACTTTTTAAACTTTCAGGTACTTTGTAAAATTATATTGGTTTTTTTTTGAACAGAACTTAAATATTACCTTAGTTTTCTTTTAATGTGTTACACCTTCTGGGTCTAGATCAATGTTCTTCCTCTCTCTCTTCATTGGCTTGGTCATGCAGTGCTGCAGCCCAGAGGTTTTATTACTCAAGCTACTGGGTTAAGTGTTGGCTGGTAGAGAAGGAAAGCTTTTACACCTGTGAATCCTTCATGAAGAGATAATGTCTTTTGCAGTAGCTGCCACTTCATCTCCTTCTCCTCTCCTCCTGTGACTTTTGAAAAGTGTACAGAAGAGCATGGGGAAGACAAGACAGTTTGTCATAACCTGCCATCTCTTTCAGAGTATCTGGAATGTCTTGTGACTGGAGTGGGTCAGTATCAATGACTGGGTGCCACTTCAAGGCGCATCTCAAGTTTGGATATCAGAGCTTAGGTTTGTAAGTAGCTGGTGTTGAAGGGGAGCTGCTGTTTATAGGACAAAGAAGTGCCCTTTATTAGAAGTGCCTATAGCAAATGGATGTCTCGGAGGCAATGTTGCCCTTTTCCTTAAAAAGAAGGTAAAAGATGGTGAGCTGTCTTTGTCTGATCTTGCCTTACTCATAGCTTGTGTGATGACAAGCAAGTCATTGCATTCAGGTGTTTGTTCAGTTTTGGTATTAAGTTCAGACAGAAACCCAATACCCCCTCTTCCTCCTGCCCCACC
>NW_010246592.1:16912-59241 GCF_000690775.1 Eurypyga helias
CATTCTTTCAGCAGTAGCTGAAGTCTAATCAAAGCAAATCTGATTGTTGGTCAGGCAGAATCTATGGAAAATCACAGTCATATTGGGCCTAAACCTTTTAATATGCAGACTATTTTTAGTCTCTTTACTTTTAGTCTTCAGTCTTTTGTTTCTGCAAATGTAGCTGCCATGCTTTTATTGCTGGTGCTACTGGGCTAAATTAATTGCTGTTTAAAGCACCTGAAAATCCAGTGCTGTAAGGTGTTGTGGGAGATGCTGGGTGATCTTTTTGCAGCTAGTATGAACAATCTGTATTTTATTTGAAGGGCATCTCAAATTTTTCGTCTTGATGCCTACTCATGACCAGTCTATATGTTAACATGTATTTTCTACATGATAAATGGGGACTTATACAATATAGGTGCTGAGCAGAAGGGTCTTTCCTATAATGTATATGTGAAATACTTGCTAATAAGCTATCATGTTTTGGGTCACTCCTGAGGCAGATGATTAGAGATGATGCCCTCAGCTTTACTAAGCAGAATTTTATGAACTAAACCAGGAGCAGATATTTTATCTTCATAATTTCTTATGCTGAAGGATCTCTAAGTACAAGCTGCCTGTGCTAATGGGACTACTGAATTTCAGTCATGGGCTGGGGAATCACAGAACAAGGCTGTATGTCAAACTGGAGCTGAACCCGAATGATCCTGTTGAGTAACTCTGGCATAATGAAGACAGTTAACATGTTGGGAATATGATGCTTCAGCATAAAATCAGAAGAAATAATAAAACTGTCTTTTTGGGTGTGGGAGTGGTTGTTGCTCTCTTAAAAGTGAAGAACAAAGGGAAGCAGCCAGGCTTAACTTGTACTGATGAACACAGGAAGATACAAAATAAATATCTGTGATCTGTACTGTATTTCTGTCCAAATATGACTCATTGTTTCTCTTGTCCAAATTATATTCCTGAGAGTGTCTGATCACCACAGAGATACAGACTGATTTTGTCCAGTGGTTAAAATTCAAGGATGGATCTTGGTAACATGAAGGCAACTAGAAGTCCCTAAGGACGGCCTCTTGTCAGAACAGCTCCTTGGACAGGGCAAAATATGTTTAAACTTGGCAGGAGACAAAGAAGACTGGAAAAGCATCTTAGAGCTGCAGACGTTTGGTTTACTGAGATATGCTGCCCTCTTCCTCCTCTGACTTCTGAGAATGAGCTGTCCCAGGTCCTCCAACATGGGCAACCTGCTTGTTTGATAAATGAAACAAACTCCCCCAAATCACTTATTTTCCTGGTAATTTGGGTGTTTTCCCTCTCTGGACTGAATGCTTATCTTGTCTTCCCTGTGCTGCTGATCAGAGAGGCCAAGGCAGGTTTATCGTAGCCCACAGTGGCGTAGGCTGCCATCAGTGTGGGGCTGGTGCAGCACTTGTTGCCAGCCCCAGCTCTTGGTCATGTCGCTTGGCTCTTCCTTCTGAAAATTCTGCCCCTGTAGCTGCCATGGCAGCTTCATAACTGCTTTCCCCAGACCTGTCTTCACTTTCATTGTTCCTCTAGTGCCATCTCTGTGATTTTTCTCTTAGAGTGCAGCATGATGTGTAGGCTGTAGTAAATGTTTCTCCAGTAAGCAATCAGTGATGTGCTGATGTGCTGTGCTTCTCTAGATATGTTGCTAAGTTATTTTCCCCTTAAAGCTTACATTTCTTTTAGTCACTGAGTCAAGTGTCCTATCGTTCTAATACTTGAATAATTCTTGTGTGGTCTCCGTTCTGTCCTTGCAGGGCAAAATGAGAGCTTTAACAGCCTCTAGGTTTAACTTCGGATCATGTAATTTCTTCAGTGCTCTGGCCTGCCGGTTTCCTGAGCTGCTAGAGCAAGAATTGCTCTGTGTGCTCGCAGGCACAGGACATATGCTGCTCATTGCAAATTCTCCAGTATATTGAATGGATGGGAGCTATGTGTAGATTTGGGAGTCAGTGCGCTCTGGTGCTGGCTGTCCCTATTAAAGAGCAGCAGACTACCCGACAGGTATCAGACACTGTCTGATGTTCTCATTGGCGAGGTCCTTGGTTCTGACTAAGCAGCCAACTGCATAATTGCTTCTTGGGAAGTCAGTGTGTTTCACTAGCTGCTGAACAGCCTGTCGCTAAAGCAGCGCTGTCTCAATAGCAATGTCTTATTTGCCTTGCTATAATCCAGATCTCGTGGGATATCCTGGTATTACATGACTGGGGTTTTTCTTCTTTCTTTGAGGCGCAGGATGTAGGGCTCCACAAGTCCTGACTGTACTGATGACTCCTTGTGGTTTTCAAATAAGTTACTTTATTCTTGCTCTACTCTTTTTTTTTTTTGGTAATTTGCGGAATGGGATATTTTTCTTCAGTGTGTGATGAGGGGATGTTATATTTTGATCTGCACTCTGTACTTCTAAAAACGATGACCTCTTACATGACAGCTAGGAGTTACAAAGGGAGAATATTGGGGGAGTTCTGATGAACGGTTGTCTCATGATGGATTGGAGATTAAGGGTAGATGAATTCAGTCAGAAGACTAGAACTCATGCAGTCTGACAGAAACCACTTGTGGGGACTGATTGTTGGAGTGTCGTAGCAGAGGGCAGTGGAATTGTACCCCATAGCTTCATGAGCCGTCACAGCCAGTGTGACCTGTGTGCTGCTGCTGGCAGAGTCAGTCTTTCTTCTGGACATTTGTTCTCTCCTTGCACCAGCACGAATTCTTTATATAGTTACATGGTGAACCAGGTTAATGATGGATCAGTTCAGCTATCCAGTTCAGTGCGCTGCTGCACAAATGCTTGCGCCAGCATCAGAAGCAAAGAGGATGCAGGGCCATTAGGAAACAGGCAGGGGAGGGTTGGGACTGCAGTGACAGCCAGTGTTACAACAAAAGGTCCTCTGTACCTGCTGTCGGACAAATCTGCACCTCGGGCAGTGCCAGAAGAGCCATCTCTTTCTTCCTAGAGACACTCAAGAAATCTGGCTTTATCTTACCTGTGGCCTTTGGGGGAAGAAGGTGAGGGAAATCAGTGTTACGGTGGGACCTTGAGGTCACACAACTGTACTACTGGAATCCTCAATTCCCGTAGCTTAGCTAAGGAATCTGAGATCCCACTGCATCTCTGTACAGCTGAATTACTAACATATCCTCTGAAGGGTAGATGGGCTTTTGGGGGAGAGAGTAGGAGGTTCTTCAGTCTAAACAGTGTCTTTCTGTGGTGCTAGCTTTGCTCATGTGTGCTTGTCCTTGCTGTAGGAACTCTTCTAATGCAACACGCAGGAATTGCTATGCCTGTGACGTGTTTACTTGTAGACATGATCCAGACAGAAACAGAGACCAGCAGTGGCTAGCATTACATCTAGCAGGGAATTTTAGTGTTCTGGAGGTGTGGACTTGATCTGATGGTGTTGTTTGCCCCCTGTCATACAAGCCTCAGTTTTGCTCTCTGAGGTGCAGGTACTAACCCAAAATTTGGATCTGAGGCTGCTGGTTATCTATTTAAAGCTACTGCTCAGTTGAAGAGAATGTCACAGAGTCTTAAGACTGCTTGAATGAAGAGATCTCTATATTGCATCTCACTCATCTCTTTGGGAAGTAATTTCCTATGATTTGAGAGCTAGGCTCTGGGAGTGGGCGCGGGTTTCTCTGTGATATCCCTCACAGTGTCGTTGCCCATGCGGTGAGTCACTGGTAATGCCTGAGTTCTTATTTTTAGTCCTGTTGCTGCCATCGGGCTGAAACCATTGGCCGGTAAGAGACTTAAGCGAGGAGATAAACACGTTAATCTCCCTAGGCCTTCCCTCTCAGCTGCTGCCTCTGTGCATTTGTGCATCTCAAGATGTAGCTTTTCCTGGACCATCAGGCAGAACGACATCCCCTCCGTACCTCGGTGGATGTCATTCAAACCTTTTCACTCGTAAGCGCTGGAGCTGGGAGGAATGCCCTCCGTACACGTGGGTTTGCATGTGCAGGCGAGGTAGCGCGCTTTGTCTGCGATGAAGGCAACCTGGGCTGTCCTTCCACCCCGGCACCTTTGCTGTCAGGGCTTTCAGGGAACATCCATTCTTTTCTCGGGTCCTCTCACCACTCCGCCTTTCCCTTGGCTCTCTCAGGAAGAATTGTGAAACAAACGTAACAGGTATTTTGTGTAAGCTTTTTGTAGCAATTGAGAAAGTCTGTCCCCTTTGAGACTTTCAAGTACCCTGTTGGAATTACCGGGGGAGGTCACTGGTCTCTATCAGTTACAGTGTAGGACTCTAATTTGAGCATTCATTCCTAGGCTTCCTTTTTTACTTGCTTTCCTGAGATGGCAAGGTAGTGGATATGGGAGTACTTTGCCCATATCCCAGCTAGCTCTGATCCTGTAAAAAGAACTAGATTGCAGATCCCAAGGCTCCAGCTCTTTATTTTCTATGCTTTTTTTGTTAACATGTGCATTTCCAACTTCACAGAGTCTTTTGCACAGATTTCCACCATGTTAATTTTAAGGGAAGAAAGGATTGTGTTCAGCTGTTCTTTGCTTTCGTTACCAGAGTAGATTATTTTTTAAATTACGTTGTTTGAGGGTTTTGCTTGTGGAAGGGAAGTGAAGGAGGGACAGTAAACTGGTGGGGGCTTGCTCTTCTTCCAGCAACAGTACACCTGCCCTCGTGGACCTTGTTGTTCCAGAAGTGCCAAAACACACATCCAAAGCTGGTAGCACTGTGTGATTATGGCTGATCTGCTTCTCAGTTTCCTTGGCTCGGTGGCCTCAGATAGCCAGCCATAGCTCGTAATCTGAGCAAGGCTCAGACTCCCCAGCTCCTGGCAGTGTGCTGGTGATACACAAGCACATGCTTAACTGACGGAATTCAGTCCTGTTGCTTATGGCTCAGTTAATGTCATTCTTCTGAACTTCCTTGTCTAAAGCCTTTTTCACTTTTGGGCCCTCATCTTTGTTCCCACATGTGTGTCTTTCAGGGTGGCCCAATCTTTATGAAATTGAGAAACAGATTTTTGAAAACCTCTTTCCTGATACCTGCCATTTGGAGGGGAAAGGATGAAGTCCTGGCTGTTTGAGGTCTCCTGTTTTTCTTGGCCATTTCTAGTACAGTTTGAAAGCACTTCCAACTGTGGTTATCTGGGAGGACATTAACTTAACCTAGGGATAGCATGCTCAGGTGGAGTGTTGAGGTATAAGCTGAAGAAAGTAACTGCCAGTATTATTCCGTCGGCTGGGTGCTGTGATGTAAAAAGGCAGCTGAAGGGGGTGACCACAGTTTTGAAAGTGGAGCTGGCATGCCAGCATGCTGAGGTGGGGGAGCAGGCCTGTGGGACAAAGTTAGTCCTGTGTGTGACTGAGCTTTCTGGATCTTCTCTGGAGGCTCTATAACTTAGGCAAAGCTGGTTCCTGGTATTCCCTCCCCTGTAGTGCTAGTGTCGGAGAGCAGGGCACCTGTGGATGCTGGCAACTGGTGCTCAGAGACCACTGTAATGGGAAGTACTGGGTGGTATTTGTAAATCTCTGCACCCCTTGCGCTGAAGGTTGGTAATTGTCACTGCTGCTCATTGCATTGAAAAAGGACTTGCCTGTGGGCAGTGGAGCTGAGATGTGAAGTGCAATCACTTCACCCATATGTGCTGTGAGTTCATGAAGCTGCTCTCCATGTGTCTCTCCATTCTGATATGTCTATTATTATTATTGTTTTTGTTGTTGTACAGCTTGTCTCTGGATTTGTTCAGTGAGTAGAAAAATGTGCAGGACTGGACAAACAAAGCATAATTAGAAATTTCCCACTGTGTGTCTGTACGTTTTCCCTCTTTCTCTCTATTCTTCTTATCCCACTTCTAGTCTATATACAAATACTGAGCATCTGAACCTAATGAAGAGAGAGCTTGGTCTCTGCTGGCAACATAGAAGAAGGTGTAATTGCAGTATGAAGGACATACTTGACTGACTTCTTTCTTAGTAGTGTAGAGATAACAGCATTGAAGTCACAGGGATGTGTATTGCAGTGTGGGCCAGCAACTTAGTCACATATGTAGGTCCCCAGCAGGCCTGTACGATTTGCGTTCAAGTCCATGAATCCTGCTATTACCACTCCCTGCTAGTCAGTATAGTGCTAACGTGGCTATGTCTGTTCATGCTGCGATTAAACCTTTGATTGCAGAGTAGACATCTCTATAGAGCTTTGAGGCTCTTCTGCAAGGACAGAAGGTGCCCAGCAGGAACCATATCAGAAGCTGGGTGTCTGTCTCCTCCTTGTGAGTGCCAGCTCCAGAGGAAATTGTTACGCAGTTTGCGTATAACTTCAATTTTACTCCAGCTCTCACTGCTGCCACACTTTTCAAGCGAGGGTCTTGGCTTCCCGGAGAACAGCTGCTTATGGTATCCCCTTGCACAGAGTTTTGTTCACTAAAGCCCAGCCTCCTGGAACTGTTCCAGCCCCTAACCCTATGGAGAAAAACCTGTGTGACCACTTGAGTTCTCATAGGCAACAGCTTTTCTACAGTGCTCGATGTGTCATCATCAGATCCAGATGGTAGGGAAGGGTGACTTCTGTCCCCTCTCTTAGTTGAAATTGAGGAGGCAGGTGGGCAGAAGATGCTGGTGAGAGCTACTGTTCTGTCTGTTCTGGGCAGAGCAGCAAACAGAGGGCAGTGGAAAACCTGGGATTTTGATAGCCTATGTCAGTGCCAACTGTGGTGTGGTAGGGATGCTGGTGTTTTTAATGCCCTGGAGTTCAATAAAGTTAGTGTTGTTGTGTGCATGGGGAATTACTGTGACTTTCATGGTTTCTGAAGTGTGAAAAAAGGGATGTAAAAACCGGGAAGGTGACCAAAAGGCCCAGTAACCCCTCTGTGCTGCAGTGTGCTTTGATTTGCTCCTCCACACACCTTTCCTGCCAAAGGAGTGGAAATGCAGCTGTGGCAGATGTATTCCTAACCACAGTTACAAGCCCTGGAAAACTCTGGGAGCTGTTAGCTATGTTGGTTTGTAAATTCCAACAGCTGGCTTGTAGTTTGTCTGTGGGATTTGTGTTTGAAGAGGCCTTGATTGATTGATTCTTTTTTTCCTTAAATTTTTATTTTTTCCAAAAGCTCCAGAGAAAATTGTTCTTGGGAAGGTGCCTCTGCTCTGCCCTGTGGATATGTCAGCCCTGCAGCTTCCCAGGGCAGATGCCTGGAGCGCTGCAGAAGAAAGAGAACTGTGGGGATATCAGGGCTGAGCCCAAGACCACCTTCGGTCTGATTCTTGGAATCGAAGTAATGGATACCTCCTGCGGCCCTGTATGTTTTGGGGTGATAGTGGACAGGTGTTGACAGCTGCATTTTGCCAATGTTTGGGTCATTACACAAGGGTCACCAACCATGCTGGCTGTGATCATTAGTTGAGCCAAGTAATAGTCTTTCCTCCTGTTCACCTGGAACCTTCCCAGCTGTAGATCTATAGAGCTTGTTGTTCTGAATCATAAGGTGTTTGTTCCCTCACTCTGGACTAAGGGCTAAGCTGCCATTAGCATCTCTTCTTGAGCTCTCTGAAGCTGGGTATTGGGACAATGAAGGTAGTTCATCTTTGCTGGATTGGATGCAACTTCCCTGTGTCCATAGGGTGGGCAAGTGACGACAGTGACGGACGTTGCTGACTAGTTCTGTAGGACTTGTGCAGCCTCTCTCTTTGGTTTAGACAGAGACTTTCACCAGGAGTATAAAACAGCTTAGATGCAGACTGATGGCCCAAACACCTTCTGTGGCTCCTTTGCAGTAGCCTCAGCTCCATTTGAGCTGCTGCTTTGGCTGGATGCTAGAGTGAAATCCTGTCCCTTAAGGTGAAGATCCCTCTCCCTCTTTGCCAGGCAGCCATCCACAGATGCTCTACACCGTCCCTATTGTGGACCTCCCTTCTGAGCATTTGGTTTTCAGTGTTCCTGCTGCCCCTCAGTCGGATACAATTCTGGGAATGCTGCCTGTGTTATCCTTCTCCTTTTCAGCTGTGGTTTACAACTAGCATGTTGTGCTCTGGACCTTGCTTCCCACTCGTGCAGGGAGGGTGGTAGTTCCTGCCTCTGCTCCTGTGAAGCTGTGTAGCAGGAGACGAGAATTACCACCCAGCTTCTGAATGAGGCTGCCGCCAGAAGGGAGTTAGCCTCTGACGTATGCATGATGGGACAGTGAACATCACTGGTGGCACGTGGGCATAGGTTAAGAAGGTCAGGATAGCAAAGCAACATCTGCGTAATCCCTTTGCTATTTTGTGTGAAGATGAATGAGTGGCTGGGGGGGGGGAGGAGGCAGCAAAATCTCCGTTAGCAGGGCAGACGTGAGTGTGGTTGCAGGTTTGACTTGGTTTTATTTTTTAACATGAATGAATGGATTTGCAGCAGTAAAACATGCACTAAGCTGACAGCTCTCTTCTCAGGGGTTCGAGAACTTCCCAGAATTTCTCAGATGAACTGCAGGCAGATTCCTCACAGCTCAGAAGCTCTTGAAGAGTTGATAACAGCTCAGCATTTGAAGGGATGGCATATTTATTCTGCGACAAGTCTTGCATTCCCTAGCCTGCCTGACCCTTCATCTCCCCAGCTGTGAACCTCTCTGCAGGTACCAGCAGGAACACAGCCACTGCATTTCCTCGGTGCTCCCTTCATACCGAGGGGCAGGTCCTGCTTGCCCCAGCCTTTCCCTATGGCTGTGGCCAGCGCATGGGGAGGTGGTGTGTGGGAAGAGGCAATTTCTATCTGACTGCTGGGGATGAGGTGTGTTCAGAGAGCCGGGGCATGCACAGAAGCTGTGCAGAAGTACATTGCAGTCCAGACACTTCAAACTGCCCTGGCTAGGGTAGGGCCTCTGTGTATTTTAGGCTTTACGTAACATGCTGTGACTTTAGGGAGAAAAAGAGGAGCGGCTGTCTTTGCAATACATCTGAATTGCTTGCCTTGCACTCTTATCTTCCTTTGTGGATGAGCTTTCATGTGAGCAGTGACAGCTACTAGAGAAGCTGCAGCCTCAGTATTTTCCTGCGTCTTCCTCCCACCAGAGCTGGCAGAGCTGGTTTGATATGTGTTTAACAGACTGAGTCCTGAGAGGCAGTATAGGCCAGTGCTAATCGGAAGAATTTGTTTTCCACCTGTGTCTTCCTAGTGGGTGTCTGTCAGAGAGCAGAAGGCAGCACCTGGGTGGAGGGATGCAGGGACCTCACGCTGGTGTGAGTGCTTTCTGGAATTAAGTGTGTAGTGGCTGCGCCCTCCAGCACAGAGGCCTTGTCTCCCGTGGAAGCTGGGAAGACAGAGCCATCCTCTGCTCCCTCTGGAACAAAACCAGCAGATGACTAATGTACTCTTTGTAAATACAGCTTACCCTATCAGTGACTAATGAAGGCTTTTTTAATTTTTTTTTTTCCCTTCCAGTCCTGTCTCACTAAAATAAAAGCAGTTGCTCAGAGCAAGGCTGCTGATGGGATCTCTTTCCTCCTGTTTTATTTCACACTTTCACTCTTCTATTACATATCTGTAATGTAGCAGGGGGTGCCGGGGTCTTACTAAAGACAGCTTATTGTCCCTTTTTCCTTATGTGAAACTTCATTCCAGATGATAATTTGTGTATTCATTTTTGTTAGGGTCATGGCGCGCTCCTAATCTTCTGTTCCATGTGCTGATCTTTGCTTCTCATACTAGAGCCTGTGTTGTGTCCACATTGCAGGAGAGTCAAACCTTGCTTTAACTTTTTTGGTAAAACCTTTGACAGCATGCCACTAGGGCTGTATGTTTGGACCATGCTCAGATGCTTGCTCCTGATCGTGCATCTGGCCCTTGCAAGGGGGCATCCCATTTTGCTCCGGGCATGCTACCAACAGATAGCTTCCAGCATGCAGGTTAAGAAGCTTGTGGGCTTGCTAAAAGCTCTTGGAGAAAGCCTTTTGTTCTAGTGCCATGCTGTCTGGCCCTTGCGGATAGACACAGTATGCTAACAAGCTACCCGAAAGAACAAGAAACAATAATCACCAAGATACGTATGGAGATACTGCTCATGTTCGGTATACGCGTTATCAAAAATAGGACTTATAATTCAGTAGAAAATCATAGTATATGGAAATTGTATACCAAATAGGAAAAATGTAACACAAGTTCTCTGAACCCTGCTCTGTGAATTGCTTCCATGGTCCCGAATGTTACTTGTAGTTGAAGACAGATCCATAAAGGACTTGAACAAGAATGCTTTTGAGTACTGTCTTGGCTTTGGCAAGCATATTCCACAAAAGCCTGTCCGAGCTTGTGACACTGACCTTTTCTGAAAAGAAATCTAGAGAACTGCTTCTAAGTTTGGTCAGTTTGTTTTGCACCTCAAGTATATTGCTATTTTCAAGGCAGCAAGGACAGGAAAGGGTGTCTTACTGCTGTCAGATACTGTCCTGCCAGCTCTGGCACGTGAACCTCCTGGAGGGAGCAAAGGAGAGCAGTGCTTGGTGAGACCATGCGTCCTCTTTTGGAGGATGCCCTCAAGTGCGTCTTCCTCCTTCCCTCTCTGTGCAAACCAGCCTCTGTCACGTTCATCTGGCATTTGTAGGACTGCTGGAGCAGTAGCTTACATGTCACTGCAATGTTACAGGTGAGAATTTTCATGAAATCATATTTTTTACTTATAATTTCTTTTTTCAGTTTGTTGTCTGGCAGGAGGGTGCCTTGTTTTCTCTTCCTTCCTCTGCAGCTCCCATCCTGCCCTTCCCCCAGCCAGACGACCTGTTCTCTGAGGTTGCTCTCCCTGCCTGTCCTGGCGTGACACCAGGTCTTCACTGCAGCCTTTCCCCACCCCCTCTTTATATCCCGCTTACGGCTGGCCTTAGTTGCTACGCCTGGGGTAGGGTGGCTGCTTGCTTTTGCCTACACTTGCACTCGCAGGTCTCCTGGGGGCTTGCAGAACTGGAGATAGGCAGACACATGACACTTGGCTGACTTCCACAGGTCATCAGCAGTGACCCTCAGCTGTCTTTTGGGTACCTTCTGAATTAAGATTTACATGAAGTTACTTGCTGACTTTACTATAAAGAGGAAAATATGCATTTTCAAACTGTAGGCCTTTTCAGTTTGTTGTTTACATTTCAAAATGAACAATAGTTCTACTTAAAAGCACAAACCTGTTAGTTAACATGTGAAGTAAGGAAGAAGTCCACATGTATGGTGAGAGGGGAGAAGTGTAGGAGGGAAACTTGGACTTAAAAATGCAAGCAATCTCTGCTGGGTTCAGACATTAAATCAAACTGTGGTCGCTAAAAGGAAACATGTTTGCTGTTTAAAACCTACCATAACTGCTGGGAGCAGAACAGTGTCAAGCTGTTCCTCCTGAAAATGTCTTTCTCTGAAGAACAGAGACCCCTGCTCTGTTCCACGTAGGCTCCACAACTCCTAGGGACTTCCTCCTCCCGGAGACCTTTTATCTCTGAGCTCCTGGGCTCCCTGACAGCTCGGTGAGGAATCTATAGCCCCAGGTCCCAGAGTTTGGCTAAAGAAGTGCCACTTTCAAATATGACAAAGGGTGATCAATTGCACAAGCAGGACCTGAGCCAGTTGATGTAAATCTGCCTCTAGCACAGACATATAAACACTGGGACACGTGACATATGTTCCGTGCTCGGGAGCCAGATGCTCAGGGAAGTTAAGCAGAGATTACACTAGAGTGATACTGGATGGACCAAGTTGACGGATAGAAGGAAATAAAGAAGTCTTCCCAGGTCTCCAAGACCACTGGTTCATTTGTCCATTGCTGTGTTTCTACATGCTATTTTGGAGTGCAGTAGAATGGGAAGCTGCTTTCCTCTGGCTCCGCATAGTTCATTTAGCCCCTGGACCAGTTTCTTTTCCAGCAGGATTCAGGATACCTTTGCTCGAGCTGGGTTGAAGACAGACCTTTTTACGGTGGGACATCTTGGCATTTTCAGAAGACTTTAGAGGCCTCGTGAATATGCTGTGTCTCAGGCTGGCCTGGTTTTGGGCACATGGGCATTGCTAGCCAGGAGGTTGCTTGGAGGGGGTAGCAGCATCGGGTGCCTTAGGAGGATTGGTGGGCTGGAGTACCCAGCTGGAGACTGGACAGATACTCTCGTGACTACTAGATGATCTTTAAGGTCCCTTCCAACCCAAACCATTCTATGACTCTATGATTCTATGACTAGCATAGTCAGTTTGCTTTGCCTATCTTAGGCTGGGGTAGGCAGCACTTCATGTCTCGACCACTGTTTCATTCATTCTCTGGCTCTGTTTCGCAGTGTGAGCTGTGTTGGTCTGAAGGCCGCAGAAAGGATCGTCTCTTTCCTCTTCACTTGTTAGCCTTGCAGTAAATGAGTTCAGATACGCTTTTTTGGCTGCAGTTTCCTTAGGGAAGCCTGGCACTGAAGCATTCAAGCAACCCTGCCTGTCTAGGGGGCTGTAGAAGGACTGCGCAAGTAGTTTAAACTCTTGACCTTTCCTAGATATTTAGTCCTGTCAGTGGCCCTTTATGAAGCTATTGCATGTACGTGTACTTGGTAGGATTTGCTGTTACCATAGTCTTGGTTGAGACAGGTGCCCTGTGCAGCATCTTTCTGCTTCGCACTCTTCATTTTTGTGCATATTCCTGGCTTTTAACCATGTGTGACAAGACTGTAATCCTTCCATCTCATGTCTTAATAATCATCTTTCAAGGTTCTTTCCTTTTCTCTTCCTGTTCATTTTGGCATGTTTGTACACTTGTGAAACAAGTGTAAAGAAAGAAAGAAAGTCACCTTTGAAAGAAAAGGAAAGGAAAGAAATCTGTCACCTACTCAGTGGGTGAGGTTAGTTAAAACTTTAGTAGCTCTCCCATAGGGATTGCATTAGGCTTTACAGGACTGATTTAAACCCCTCCATTCTCAAACACTGAGTGACTTTCCCGCAGGATTTGCAGCTGTGGTACCTCAGTATTACAGCACTTGAGCCTTTCTTTTGTGTTACAGAGATGTTTAAAACAGACACTCCAGCTAGTTACCAGTTCCCTGTCCTTCATGCATCTGCAGGGTGGATGTTACACATGTGATTTAGACTTGACATGATTTGCTCTTAATTCCAGCGCATTTTGTGCTTTGGGTAGTTAGCAGGCTTACTGCTGCCTTCTTCCTAAACTATGACATTGAGGTGAGGCAGTCCTGATGTCTTCCGTCAGAACTTGTTGCTGGGATGGTACAGGTGAGCAGCCAGCACAGTGAACAAAATAATGCCGGTACAGGGACAAGGAGCAGATACCTACACCATGCCTTCATCACTATTTTTATGTTATTGTCTATTTGCTTTCACATTTTTTCAGTCTTTTGCTCTTGTAAAAGGGGGAGCTTTATGTTGCATGCTTGACTGCCTGAGATCTCAGCCCTTGATGGGGGGGACTTCTGAAAGGAGCAAGGACAAGAAGAGACCTAAAAGTCTATCCGAGCCTTACGGGAACTTCAGAGGCCTGATGGCCGTTGTGACTGCATCTCCTGCTTGCACACTTGCACAGAGACTGCGTTGTTGAGTGCGGGCTCTGTGCCCACCAGGAGATGAGCAGCAGGGATGCTGTGGGCTTGCAAGTTGGTTTGCAGCACCCATCATGGACTGGCAGCAGCATTCATCTGGGCTAGCAGGGATGCAGGGAGCGAGTGACTCACTCAAGGATTCATGCGCGCTCTCCCCCTCTCCTCCCCCCGTTGCAGCTGTGGCTTGGTCATCAGCCATTTGGGAACTAGCAGCTTTATTTGGTTGCTATTTGCAGTGGGCAGTTTCTGTTAAGGTTGTTAATTTTATCAGCTGCCTTGGAAGCTCAACTGACTTCAGAGAAGACTGGAAATTGCCTTTTCTGCCTCCCTTCTTCCCAGCTCACAGGGCTGCCACCCAAACAGCTGATCTGGCACCGGACTCGGCTGAGGAGGTGAGAACAAGCAGATGGGCTGGAGGCAGAAACTTCCTAAGCCGATCAGCCAACAGCGTGGTCACTGCTTTGGATGGTGGCTGATGTTGGGCTGAATGCCCTCTCTGGGTGCCACCTTGGCTGCGGTGACTGGAGGGTCTGGTGGCTTTGCTCCAGCTGAACAGAGACACAGGCTTTGTGGTGTGGTGGAAGAACGAATATGGGGATAGTGTGAAGTACAGGAAATCCTTTAAATAATTGTCAAATGGAAAACTGATTACTTAGTGATCACAACAGTTGGTAAACTCGTTAGAGGTCACCAGGCTCAGTTTCTGCTGAACTGTGAGTGACATGGTCAGTATTGTTCTGGGCTGCTGCTGAGGGTTGTGGCCTATGAAGGAGAACAGCTTGCCCAGGACAGCCGCTGTGCTGTCCTTTGCTCTCTTTCACCAGGGCCAACAATCTCATCTCTGACCTGGGCTTTTCTCTTCTCACGTGATACCATTTTCTTTGAGCTGCTCTTTTTGGTGGGTGCTGTGTCCTTCCCATCCTCCATACTTGCTTGTGGCTTTGGCTTCCCTCTGGAGACTTCTTTAGTCATCTTTGACTCCTGTCTGTGTTTGTTCCTGGCTGCAAGTGACATTAATGTTTTTCTTTTAGAAGTACATTTTATGCTTGCATTTACTAGGCCTGGAGGACACGCTTTCTAGGCCTTCCTGCCCGCTGGCTGCTGTCGCTTCAGATCCCAGCTGTGTTGCATATAAGCAGCTTGGGAGACTTGCTGTCCCGAAGCCCTGAACAATGCTGTTTGCCCTGCCACTGCCCCCCTCCCCTGCTGTGTCATGGGACCTGGGAACCTCTTTTTGCTGCAGAGATCAGTCCTACAGCACAGATTAAATTTTTTTTAGGTAAAGGGCTGTACTGCTGTTTTCCCATGTCCCTCAGCTTTCTGGTGACCTGTGGGAGCTATGTATTTCCATGCTGGGGCTGCAGCAGTATCTTCGCCGTGTGCTGTATTCAGACGTCTGTGATTGTCCTCTGCCTGCTGTGCTGAAGGACTGCAGCATTTGGAAACACTGCTTCCCAGAAGGACTGAGGAAGGTGCAGGGATCAGTTTTGCTAGCATTTGCCTTGAAATGGAGATAGCAGTTTTGGTGACAGGATGAGCAGGGTCCCCAGCCTCATGGGGCTGGACCAGCTGTCCAGATAGAGATGGCAAAAAGGAAGCAAAAGGAGTCTTTTTACCATGCTGTCTGCTGGGAATGGTGGCTGTTGCAGAGCCTCTTGAACAGGGGTGCTGCAATCTGGATCCCATCTTTGTGCTCCACAGAGCTCATATGGGACTGCAGAGGCTTCTCTGGCATTGACCATAGGAACCCATGCTCTGCTGCCTTTTTTTGGTTTGAAATTCAACTTGTGTGGATCAAAATAAGGTTTGCAGGGCGGAAGTGCTACTTGTAGGTCAGAGCTGAGGCTGACTGGTGAGTAGGGTGGAAGAACCTTTCTCTGCCACTATTCCTCATTTGTGTGTTCTGTAGAAAAAGGAGGGTTTAGTCTTAAGACATGTTGGCCTGCCTTCTTAACCGCTACCCCATTAAAACCCAATCTGAACAGAGGAAGTTGCTTTGTACTTATCGGTATTAGTGCTTTAATAACTGTTTCATGCATTTTCTTTCTCCTGACACAGCACCCTTTCTCTTCTCAATTTTTGCTTTGGATAGGCAGCAGTTTACTGATCTGCATACTTTAAGATAACATGAGAGCTACCATTTCAACCCTTCATCCTCAGTTTTTGTCGGTCCGTATATGGTGTGGACTTTGAGTGAGGGTTGCTGTTTTGGTTATGTTGTATGTTAATCAGCAAATCTGGCCGTCTCTTGAGATTTGGTAAATGTCTGTCATCTTGATATGGTGCTGTGGAATTTGGTGCCAAAATGCACCACATAATTTAGATCCAAACAATAGCAAAAGACGTGTGTGGGGGGGAAAAGCTGTAGATGGCCTTAAAATTAGTATTTAATATAGCAGCATTAAATGCCCCCAGGCAAATAGGATCTAGACTGACCTAGCCAGGAGCATTAAACATTAATCAAAACAAGAAATAAACTTAGCCAGATAATAAATCAAAACTGAAGCATAACAGCTGCTTTTTTGGAAAAGATGCAAGTCAAGTGCATCTTTCCCTGGAAATCTGAAAGCAGGCATGGTGATGGGGTAGGGCAACTACTTTCGAGCTGTTGTGCTTGACAGGCAAGCCAGACCTGGAGCTCCCACGTGAAGGAAGCTGTTTTCAGGCTGTGCTCTTGTCAAGTGCCATGCAGACTTTGTCAGGTGGCACTTCCACCCAAACAGACTAAATGTTGGGTTTTAAAATTTCCTAATTTTTTTTGCTACTTCTGATCACTGCGCCTTATAATAAAAATCCATTAGGGCCAGGTATGGCATTGAGATAGTATTTAATGCTTCCCAAAGTGAGATATCACAGCAGTGCTAATGCTGCCCTATCACTTTGTTTTGAGAAACTACTCAAAATCCATTGGATTTTAACTGTGTTGTTTCTATCTTCATTTCTCTTCAAGCAGAAGGATGGAAAATGTGGTACTGGTATAGTCTCTGTTTTCAGTACCTCTGCTTTTCTCCTCCATCTCTTTAAAGATAGGGGAAAAAACCCTTGTGCTTCAGGGTGTTTCAGGCTGCATAGTAAATGTTTGTTAGGCACCTAGAGATTCTTCATCAAAAGAGGCTTTGGAAGTAGTTGTTCTTCTATGGCCATTTTTGTTTGTTTTCTAACATGACTGTGTTTTTCCCCATTTAAGTAACTGTCTTACAGAAATTTACCAGAATTTCTATTTTTGCAAAATCTCTGCTTGTGGTCTTCAGGTCTAGAGACAATTAGAGAGAGCTCTTCAAAGGGCATGAAAGGAAAACATTATTGCAAGCTCTGTTTGAGCTAAGAGACACCATCGTGGGTATTGTCTTGCCTGTCTCATTGCAGAAAGTGTGTGGAACCCCTCTAAAATTTGGACTGTATGTTTATTTCAAAAATCACTTGTACCTTCTTGGGATGCTGTTTATTTAAACATACATTCTACAGCCAGCCCCTTAGATCGGAAACACTCCCTTCCCAGCTTTCTAACAAAAAAAAAAAAGGTAGTTACGTGTGTGTGGAAGTTAGCATTGTAACTGCAGCCTCCTGCCTTTTAATCCCCTAGCCCACAACTTCTGCCTTTCTCTGTGGGAGACCATAGCTTGCTGTCTGTAGCGCTGCCCCAGACCTCTTGCTCCGAGATGCAGATGGACTCTTGAGTTGCCATGTCAGGACATCAGATGTCGTTTGTGATGCAGCATTTCTTGGGGCTCTAATGCTTCCAGTGGGGTAGGAAGAACGACCCCAGTGCCTGTGGAGCAGCAGGGTGTGCTCCATCCCTCTGCCCTACCTTTAATACTGTATTTTTAAGCTTTTCCGCCCACCCGTTTTCCATAGCCCATCGCTGTTTAATAGGCAAGATCAGCTCCTCGCACGTACACGGTCAGATGATCGGGTGGCGTGCGAGGCTGGTGTCTCACCTCTTCTCTGCCTTCAAGGTTGGCTGTAGTCACGTGAGATGCCAGAGTCGCCTGTTGTGCGTTTGCTCCCCATCTCTGCTGTGAGAGCGTGTGGGGGAAGGGGCTGGTGGTGAAGATGGGGGTGTGTGATTCTGCTTTTGGTCTGGGTGAGGTTGCTGGTAAGCTGGTCACATGAAACAAAAAATACATCAGCTCCCCTCCCCCATGCACTGGAGTGTTTCTTGGCTTTGCACCCGAACTAGCAGCTGAGCACGTGATTTACTTATAAAATGCAGTTTAAAAAAAAATGGTGCCATTGCAGATGGAAGGGCAGAACTGGGGCATCCCAGTGTGCAGCTGGGGGCTGCCAGGGAAGGGAAGGAGTATGCCTCCTTGCTGAATCGCAGGAAGCTGGGGGTACGCGGTGCTGTGGGATGTGGGGTTGGGGGAAGGTGAGCTGCAGGATGTGGGGCCGCAGAGGAAAGTGCAAGCTGCAGGAGGCAAAATGGAGGGGAACATGAAAACTGCTGGGGAAGGAGGTGGGGGGGATGCTGCCTGTGGGACAGGGGGGAAGTAAGAGGAGTATTGGGGTGCAGGTGGTATGGGGGGTTGTGTTTTGAGAGTTAGACTAGACAAATACTCTGAACTGAAGGTCATCTTACAGGGTATGAGGGCTGAAGTGACCGCGACACAGGGTTGCACTAATTTGTGCTCTGTTTTGGTACAAGGAAGGGGAAGTTGTTGGACCGTTCAGAGCTACAGAGCTCAGCAGCTTCTCATTTGAAACCTTCATTCCTTTTGCTAGTTGTGTTTGTATCCCACAGTTCTTTTCTGTAGGATGTATGCTCTTGTAAGCTTTTAAAATAACACTAACCCAAGAGACCCAAGGAGAGCTAAAATACGTCCTTAGGCTTATCACAAACCCAGTAGGTTCCTTCAAGCAAATGCCCCCCCTGGCTGGACAGCATGACAGTTGCACTGTTCTTAGCAGGAGTATGATTACACCACATTTTTTCCTGTGTCAGGCTGTGGTAGGTGCAATTAATGCCTCCTGGCCACAGCAGATAAAATGGGATAAGAGAATTCCTTCCCTTTGCTGTGCTTCTACCTGTGTGTTAGTGTTTGTAGTGGTTGATGTCCATTGCTTCAAGTCAGGAGGAAAGTGGCTGAGCTTGTGTTGTGTCAACTGGAGGATATATTGCTTCAGTGGGGGGGTTCGGTGCGCTGCTGCAGGAATGGTTGCCAGTACCTCCCCCTGCAGCATTGGCTTTCCTTGTGTTTCATCCCACCCTGTGCAAGGAAATAAGAAATGGCGCTCTAGAATAGAAAATGGAGCAGGTGGAGCTGGTGAATTGGCAGGTAGTTTTAATGGTCAATTGGTACTCTGCTGCAATAATCAAGAATTCTATAGGTACTGACTTCTGTGGCCATAGATGTTAACCCAGCACCCAGTTTGGAAGGTAGTCTCAGTAGTGAAACCTGCCCTTCCCACCTGTTCACTACCAAACCTGGAAGGGATATTCCCTCTAGGACTTGCCTCCATCATGGTGGCACGAAATAAGCTGATGGCTAGCAGGAAAAAAGAAAGGGGATGAAATGCAGATCAGAGGCTCTTGGAAAGTCTTCATTAGTTTTTAGTAACTAAACTAACTAGTTGATGGGAAAAGCAAACATCACATTGTTTTACTTTATAATGTGTACCACAGGTAATGCTCACGGTATGTGTTCCTGCTAAAACTTCCCTTACCAGGTCCACCTGCGGGATAAGCCAAAGAGAAATATTGAACAAGTTGTTTGGTGATAAACTGAAAAATATGCATGGAAAAGGAAAGGCAGCTTTGAATAACACCCATCATAGAAACCATAGTGGTAAAGGTGCATGCTAGGACTTTTTTTAAAAGATCTGTATCTTTTAGGTATTTTTAATACCTTCTTCCCTTTTGCCAGTGTTGTACACGTGTTCATATCTGCCTTCAGTTAGATTATCTGTGCAAAGTAAGTACAAGGTAATGGAAAAAAACAGGAAAAGAGAATAAATTTCCCAGGCCCACTCTCCAGGTTGCTTGTCAGAGGTACAAATATAATTGCTTAAGCCATCTTGACTTCTACTCTGTGGTGTCTATAATCTAATATCTGCCTTACTTGAACAAAAAAGTGCAAACTCTGTTATAAGTTCATGGAGTTTGTTCCTTTTGTTTTTGCAGTACAGTAATACCAAAGGGTTCACAGATACTAGTGTGTGAAAACATGGCTCATTACCAGCTGTGTGAACTTTCTGGCTGTGTTTGAGATCCATGTGTGCATGTGGTTTTAGGGGTAGTATTACACTTCTACGCGTGGAGTTGTTTGTTTCTGGGAGGCTGGGAAAGCGTGGGAAAAAGCTGTTACAAGGTAATATTATTAGCGGCTTTGCTAGAGGAAAGGCTTTGTCAGAAAGTACATCTGCCGGCGCTTCTTGAAAGAAGTCTTGTATTTGTTTATTGTGCCCTATTGGCACTCAAACCTCCTGTTTTGTCAGTAGCTGAAGGCAAGTGCTGAGGATTTCACTGCCGTCTTGTTGCTCTGGCTTTTGCTGGGTGAGAAAAGTGGAGCTTTGCTGTTTCATCTTCACTTGCTCGCTCCAGCCGTGCCTTCCCCTTGGTGACTTTGACTCTTGCGCGCTTGCTGCAGCGGAGATGCCGGTGGTGGTGATAGGGGACGGGTGCCCTTCTGCCCTGGCCCTTGGGACGTCATGCCACTGGGGCCCTTCTGCACTGGGGGGCTGGAAAACAGACTTGGGCTTTCAGAAACGTTGCCTGCCGTGGGAGTAGTATGCTATTCCAGATTTATTAATTTTGGCTGGTCTTTGAAATGGCGATATAGAAACACTGAAACGGAAATGTCCAAGTCCTGAGCTGCAAATAGCTGGAGGGAGGGAGAGTGTTTGGGAAGTGTCATGATATGCTTATTTTCTTTAGATTTATCTTTAGGCATCTGCTGTTAGCTCTTGTCAGAAAGGATATACTGAATATACAGGGGCCTCTGGTCATTCTTATGGCCTAAGATTTTTTTGTTTGTTCTTACTAACTTCTGCAGAAGGAGAAATGGTGGTGGTCTGAGGCTTACTGATATTCATGTCTGAAGTGGTGGTGTGGCATGGCATACTGTCCTTTGCCACCCTGCTGCAAATGCTGAGAGTTGTCAGCTGTTCTGTAGCACAGTCTTCTTGGAAAAATAAGAGAATATGAGGGAAAGTCTGTGGCTTCAAGTGCGGGATGAGGGAGCTAGCACTCTTTTGCTGGGAATGTGTCGGAGGGGAAATTTAAATTTAAACAAGCAAAGCATGAAGGAACCTGAACGCTCAGAGTAGTCTCATGCTACAAAATGTATTTGATGCAAATTCGATTTCTGTCTTTGAGCAACTCAAATGATATCCTAGCAGCTGGCAACAATTGACTATCTCCCGGAATTGGCATGGAGACAGCAATCAAACTGAATTTATTGCTTTGGGTTTGATTCTTCTTCCGGACTCTTCCCATTCTCAGAAATGTAATCTAGAATCTGTTCCCACAGGAATGATAGCTTCAAGCCTCCTTTAACAGCAACAACAGAGCATGGTCTTAGTGCGGGATGAAGACAGGTGGACTGTAGTATTGAGCAGCCGGATTGTATATTCCAGTTGAGAGCAGGAAGATTATGTATTGGTAAAGGCAGGAGCAAGGCAGTTTTTCTTCATTAACAGTTTCTCATCAGAGATGAATCACAACTAAGCATTAGGTTTGTTGCTGCTTCTTTTTACTGCATTTAGGAAAGAATCTGCCTTCCCATTGGGCTGGCTAAACTTTTTTAGGCTGTTAAAAGTTGCCCTTCCTGCCCACACCCCCCCTTTTTCTTTTGTCATCTTAAGTGGGTGTACTAAATAAAGAGCGAGCTTTAGCCGCAGGACCTCAGTGTAGCTGCAGTTTGGTAAGGTAAGCTGGTAAATGCTGCAGTGGGTGTGCTCCTTTGCATGTGGAACCCTTTTGAAATGGCGCTGTATTTCTAATGCGGGTTGAAGAAACCATGGTAGAATTAACTTTTTCTACCTCTTTTTCTGGTAGGTGTGAAATTAATCACTTTCACTGCTAAATCTTGGTTTGATTTATTTCAGTAACTGTTTTGTCCACTCTTCCAATTAGTCTTTAACACTGTCTCCTGCTTGCCATGAGGAGGAACTACCTGAAATAGGTGTGGTTTTGCTGACGCTTGGTGTAGAGCAGTAAATGCCGGTTCCTTGGGCAGGGAAGGGGTGCAAAGGGCACAGCTCTTTCAGCCTCCCCCGTCCCTGGTCCTTGGAGGAGCCTTGTGGCAGGACCCTGGCTGGAAGGCGTGTTTGCACGGCAGCTGCCTGCAGCTGAAACCAAACCCCTCGCCGCACCTCTCGGGAGCGGGAGTCAGTCCGGGCATCGTAGCTATGTCCGAAGCCGGGAGGCTTTCGTGCTCTGTTGCCTGTGCAGGGTGGCAGTGCCGGCACCTGACACCTAACCATCTTCTCCTGCTCCCCGGCTCAAGTTCAGCCCTCACCCCGCTTGCTTGGGACTGATCTCCTTTTTGGGTTTCCTGCAGGTGCCTTTCTCCAGACTCTGCCTTTTGCAAGCGTAGCTCAGCTCCATCAGACAGGTCTCGCTGTGCTTCCCTGGCAGCCCCTTCTCTTCAGCACAGCTTCCTAACAGGCTGATGAGGCACAGTGACCTTTTTCTTCATCTTCTTTTGTTGTTGTTATGTACGTGTTTTCACTTGACAGCTCTAGACTACTGGGACTTGTACATGTCCCGTGCCCTGTCTGTGTGTTTGAAAACGTGCTCATCTAGGCCTTGGGTACCCTTGGAGGAGAAAAACCTGGTGAGACAAAACCTCTTGCAAAGCAGCCATGCTTGTTGGGCACACCTTTCTTTCACATCATGTTTATCTGCTGAAGGTTGGTGTGTTTAGGACATACAGGCCAAACTATCATGGTTTTGTTCTGCTGTCCTCTGTACTCAGGCAGGGTTGGTTTTGTTTTAACCTGCTCAGTTAGAGATTCTTATAGCTGTGACATTACTCATTTTGCACAGCCACTTCTGTCCATCCATTGTGCATGAGCAGTCCTGTCCCAGTGCATGTTGTACCGACTGCATGTTGGTATAGAATGAACCGGTTTCATTTTTGCAGATTGTTAGCTCTCACAAATGATGCTAACACAATCATTCTTGTTTTCTATTAAAGTAAATCCCTCGACAAATCAAAACCCAACCCAAAGAAATCCCAGCTCTCTGAACAGGCGGTTGCTTATCCGGTGTGTTCTGAAGAAACACAGTGCTAATGTTACTAGAACGACAGCGCGGTATTTGCAGAGAAATCATGTTAAAGGTACTTGCGTTAAATGTATTCTCACGTGCTGAATCAAGATGCAGAAATTGTATCATATGAAGGACTAATGAAGAGAAATAGATATTCACGCCTTAGTTTGTGTATCAAACGTGAGAAAGTTTTCTCCTGCTGTTCTTAAGCATAATCTCCTTAAGTATTTGCATTTTAAATTTTGCTATGAAAGAGCTATGTACACTCTACTTTGCTATCTGTGTAGGTACTCGTTGCTTCAGACTGTAGATAGAAGAATTGTCCCAATAGCGAGATTCTCTTTTTTTGGCTGGAAAACAGTAAATGAATATTAGATGAGTGTTTGTAATATCCTGTACTTAAGTTTTAAGCATCAGCTATTGTTCAGGGCTAGACAGCTCTGTAACATAGCAGGAAAAGAGCTTAATGAAATCCAATATTTGGAAGCAGGAGGTAGATGAATTCAGACTTGGAACGGCAGTGCTAAATTTTAACAGGAAGGATAACTAGCATTTGGAGTAACTCCTGTGGGTGTATGGCTTTATTTATCACTTGAAGTCTTGAATGTGAACCCTTATGTGTTCTAAAGAATATACTGTGTTTTAGGCAAGTTATGGAAATTGCTGGTTGAATTTCTCAGTTTGTGAAAGGTGGGAAATGGGCCTAATGTCCCTGGCCTGGGATCTTGCAAGGTAGATCAGCTGTGTTGCTCCGTTTCTGTTAGCTGCAAGGTGTACTTCCACTGTGCATTAAGAATAAACTCCACTCCACAAATGGCTTGATCTCGTGGGCAGGGGGAGGAAATTATTCGCTTTGCAAGCCCTTGGTAAGGCAGGGATCTGAACCCATGCTGTCTTTCATCGTTACTCTAATACACTTACGAACACATGGCATTTTTAAGGTTTGGTGAGACCCTCTATAAGATGTATGTTTAAAGCCCAGCCTTTGCCTGCCTGGCTAGTCTCACAGAATTTGGTACTTTTTGTCTTGTACTGGGAATAACCATTGTTAGACCAGTGAAAGGTAGGAAAATTGCAGCTCCATGATTATTCCTTATGCACGTGGGTACTGGGTTGTTCCCCACAGGTACCAAACGGACTCTGCCACTGATCCCTGGAACGAGAGTCAAATGCCTACGCTGTTGCAAAGGCCGCTGGGCGATGAAGAAAGATTTAGAAAGGGGCTCTCTTTGGGGATGGGGTGGGAACCTTTTTTCAATCACAGGTTGGCCTGTGTTCTGGTGCTGCTTGCAACAGGATGGGTGATCCAGCAGGAAGGGGATCCGTGATCCTCCGGGAAACCTGCCCAGCCTGACCTTTCGCGGCTCTGGGTTGTGGTGGCTGGCTGCTGCAGGCTGGTGCTCCCGGGGCGGCAGTGTGCTTTCTCTCTGCGAGTTGTGCTTGAGTTGGCCTGTTTTGTTGCCCTGGCAACAGAAGAGTGCGGTATGCTTTCCCCCTGACCAGAAATAGTTTCCTGTACCTTGTGACTGGAGTGCTGTACTCCTCTGGTCTCTGGCCAGGCTGTGTGGTGCTGGAGGGATGGGGTGTGGGGTGATGACCTCTTGTCACAAGCTCTGGCGTGGCTGCTGCCCATGATCACTAGCTGCCCTGCCTGCTCCCCTCCCTCTGCACCATGGTGTAGGATTTCAGGGGAGCAATTGCTCTTGATTTACATCTCCCATGGCATTTTCATGGTTATGTCATTTTGTTTGAGCCGTGCTCCTGTCAGCTGTCTGTCCTGGCTGTCAGGACTCGGTGGCTGAGTAGCACGTGGTGAGCTCTTACCTCTCCTTCCCCCTTTGCTCAGCTGTTTTTGCTGTCTGCTTCCCTGTGTCCTTGTACTTGGGAACAGATTCTCAGCAAGTGGAACTGCGCACGAGGGCAATGTGATCCGGATGGATGAAGGATCCCCGTCTGTAGGAGTTCCAAGTAGAGCTAGGAGAGTAAGCAGGGAATTTGCAAGACCCAGGCATGCAAGCGAGCTGTGGGTAGTTTATCTGGAACTGTTGTCCTGCTGTGAGAATCTGGCCCGAGTGCAGAGTATGCGCTACAGTCTGTTGCCTTGCAACTGTGTTTTGCAAAACTTGGTTTGTGAGAGATGCTGCTAAAAGGGAAGCCAAGGCACCCCCACCCCTCCCCAGCAATGCAGGTGAGAAAGCGCTTGCTCTGCGCCAAGGCCTTGGGAGCGTGGAAGCTTTCCAGGCTTTCTTGCTGTCTGGTACTTTATTGGAGAGTGGTTCTGGCATAGAACTGTAAAATATATGCAACAACAACAATTATTTCCAGGATTGAGAGGGAAGGAGAGATGAAAGGAGTAATTTACCTTCCCCCATTCTTGAACAGTAGCACATGAGGATGTAAGCACATCTCAGCCCTATAAAATATTAATTGGGACATTTTCTACAGTTCAGCAGTGGGAAAGACGACAGAAATCCTGCAGTGCCCTGAGCTGCTGTTCCCAGCCTGGGAGAGAAGTGTGTTCTGGGCAGAGGTCTGACTCGGTCTCAGTCTTTTGCTTATGATGAGAACAGTTGCCCAAAGCCTTCCTAGACAAGGGGAAGGAAGGGAAGGCCATGCAGAGACCGTGGAGCTGCACAGGCCGCTCTCAGGCAGAGCAGTGCAGTGTGGCTTTGTTGAAATGGGGGTCTAGTGGGTTTCCTATAAATCAGAGGATGGTGCATTCCTACCAGTGATCTGCTGAGTAGCACAACCAGCTAAGGATCCTGCTTACTCCTGTGGAGAAGACTTGTGTGTCACAGCGAATGCAGAGAAGGTGTGTTTTCAAGCTTATGTGCTGAAGATCTGCTGCAGAACAAATGTCAAGAGCAAGCAGGGACTGCTCCTTCCCTTGCTGTGTTCTTTTGATGGCTGCACTGGGGAAGAAGGGCAGTCCTTGCTTCTTGCCTCTTTCTAGGCTTCTGCATCCCTTAAAATCTGTAGAGTTCAACAGCTGCCAGGGCTGCCTAAAAGATTCACCTCCCTAAGATCCTTTCAGTGAATCTGTGCCTGTCCAATGCAACTGTTTCACTTGAGAGGATGGAGGCTTTGTAGTAAAAATCCAGGAGTCAGTCATTGCTGTAGTGAAAAACCTCCTGTCTGGGCCTAAGTGGCAAAAAGGCCCCCTGCTTCTTGGCTGAGATGGGCAGAGTTGCTTTAGCTGCCTCTGCTTTCCTTCCACTCGCACATGTTACATTTCTAGGGAGGAGAAACCATTTTTTACTCTCCTTGATAATTTTTTTTCTTTAATCCAGCTGACAGTTGTGCTCAGACTGATGTCGCCTTTGGGCTGGAATGAGCATGCTTAGCATTTGGGCAGAACTTCTTGCCTGGAGATCTCTCAGTGCTTGGTCAGCATTCCCCCTGTGAGTCTGTCCATGGGTACTGGAGTATGGTCACTTTTACGGTTCACTGGACCTGGCAGAGTACCCTACTTCAGTGTGATGGCTGTCCACTAGCAGGAGCTGTGTATTTCTCACTCCTACACTGCCCTTCCTTCCCGGTGTTTCTCTGGAGCGGAAGCACGTCCTTTTCCCATTTCATGTGGACTATTTCTTCAGAGACTTTTCCTCCTTCTCTCCAGTCTTGGAGAAGGGGTATGTCTTGGAAGGAATGTCACTGGAAGTGGCTTTACATATTTGTGAGGCTGACAGAAGAGCTGTGTCTTTGGTTCTGCTTCTACTCACTTTGAACCCAAGGAGGGAATATCAGTTTAGTGCTAGCTTTGTAGCGGGAGCGGAGGTCCTCCTGCAGCCTTGACTGCATAGCCCTCACCTGAAATGGCTCTGAGGTTTGGGGAGACAGTCGTGTTGCAGCAATGCCCAGACTGCTGGATGTTTGCTGGGTCACCGTGTTCCTTTCCTCATTGAATATGAACAAGAGCTTAGTTCAGAGTTGTGGTGCTTAACATCTCGTTTCTTATTCTCTTTCAGATCACCAGAAACTGGAACGTGAAGCTCGAATCTGCCGGCTTCTGAAGCATCCAAATATTGGTAAACCTCCTTGGGCTCAGAGGGATGGGGTGAGAGAGGAGTCATGTGTCTCATCTAGTGTGTTGTAAGAGAGCAGATGTGTTCTGAATGTTCACAACTTGTCAGATTCACCTCAGTTTCTCTTTGACAAGTTCTGCATCTGACCCTGTCCCATTCCTTAGCGTCCTGGCCCAGATGTTCACCAGTGTGCTGTGTTCCTGTCCACTCGCCCGTGCAGATCTGTCCCTGCTCATCCGTCATTGTGCAATGGGAGTGAGCTGTTCTGTTGGGTTTCCCCACACCTCTGTCTTCTGTTTCTTCTTCTTGGCCCTTTGTGACGTACCCGTTTAAATGCGGGATCCAGTGAGATGCCTGAAGTGGAGGCTAAGCTAATATGTCAGCTCTTCTCATGATAGTGGCCACTTGCTCAAACGAGAGACCAAAACCAAATTGTGCATTTTGGCAGTGATCGAAAAAACAGTAATGAAGCAAAGGGAATAGTTTTGTCTAGAAATACAGGAAGAGGTGCAAAATTGCAACTACAAATCAAAACTACATTATTTACTGAAATGCAGAGAGAGGGTGTGGATTCTTATCTAGTTCCAAAGCGCTGTGGAAGTTTGTCCTTAGGGTTATTTTAGAGAAATTTCACATTGCTGGAAGTTGCTTTGAGAAAAAAACTTGGACCATAAATAATCCCCTTTTTAGGATCTTTAAGTAAATAAAGCCTCTGGGATCCTAGCTAAGGTCTAATTTGAGTTAATTTGTTTAAGAAAACATTGAGAAATACCAAACTGCCACCCTCAGCCAAACCACTATTAAATATCCCTGTCTGGGAAACCTGTGATGCATTGTCTTTCTCTTGCATAACCTGAGTTGTCAGTGCAGATAACATTTTAAGGGCATCTGTCTGGTCTCCTGACTTTCAGCTTCGTAATCATTTGCTCCTCTCCTCTGAAAGCCTGGGAGAGGAAAGGTGCCTTACAGCATACCCCATGGACTAGCATCTGCAGCCTGTTCCCTGTGTGGTGATGAAGCACTTTCCACAACCTCGGGACCTTACAAAACGTAAAGCACCTTAGAAGGCAGCTTTTCAGCAGAAAGAGCTGCTCTGCATCTGAGTGTAGTTGTGGAGTTATGGCCATGGGGAGCGGAGCAGTGACCACCTACTACAGTAATCTGCACTGATGAATATATTGGCCAGTAGATTTATTGCTTGGCAATATTCAGAATAACAAAAACTCAGATTAGCTAATTATTGAGCTTCATCTGCCCCATAAGACCTGTTGCACTTTGTTTAGTAGGTGATGTCATGTTTTATTTTGGCCTTAACCTCACTTTCATCATTTCTCTTTTCTATCGTTTCTGAAGCGTTTTCTTGCCAGGCCTCAGTGTAAATCTTATAGACAAGAGGAAAACCACTTTTATAAGTAAACTGCATTGAATACAGAACCATACCACATTCCTGGTTCAGTTCTACAGGTTGTTCCTCATCTGTAATGAGTGGTAATGCTTGTCTCCCGTTTTTGTGAGTTGGAATAGGCATTCTGGGGGAATGTCAGTCGCGCTTGCATTTTTTACAAAGCATTTCTTTTCTTCCTAGAAAGAGCAGGTTTTTCTTTTAACGTAAAGAGACTAGTTACTCTAAGCTCAATGGGTGGTCGCAAATAGCAATAAAGGAATTAAGTTTTATGCCTACAACACAGAATCCAAGTGTGGTGAATAAGACCTCGCAAAATCATACGGTCCATTCAGCGGTCTTTTGAAAACCTGTTATACCTGGCTGGTTCCAGGCATGTTTGTTCTTAAAAACCTTTAATGCTGCCACAGCCCCTAGTGGCAATCTTTGAAATGTTTGATTTTCTTGTCAGTTAAATACTAGAAAAAGCATAATTTTCTGGTATCTTAGCCTGTTGTTTCTAGTTCTATCTGGAGTATATATGGAAAGTAGTTTTTCTTTCTTGTAACAATCTTTTACATATTTGAAGATTGTTTTCATGTCTCCTTTTAGTCTTCCTTTTCTTCAGACTAAACAAACCCAGTTCTTTCAATCTTTTCTCATACGTTATGTTTTCTAGACCTCGTCTTTTTTTTTTCCCCCCCCTTCTTTTCTTTCTTTTCCTTTCCTTGGACTCTCTCCAGTTGCTTCATATTTTTCTGGAAACGTGATGCCCAAAACTGGACATAAGATTCTAACTAAGGCCATGTCAGTGCTGACTAGAGGGGGGAAAAATTGCTTCACCTGTCCTACCAGAGCTACTCTTGTTTTGTACGTTGACCTGTGAAACTTGACATTTAAATATTTTGTTCATGCATGTTTGTTTTCTGATGTATTATTGCTCCAGACTACTTTCTGCAGAACTCCTGGCAAGCAAATAGTTTTTCCATCCTGTATAGATGAGAATTCCTATCAAAGTGTACATTACATTTGTCTTTATTACAACAAACAGGAAGAAATGCAGACGTTCACCCCGGACTTGTCAAGACCATTTTGATTTACCTGATGATAGTATAAGAGGGTTGCAAATCCCCCCCACAGTAACAATCTTTATAACAGTGCCATACATTGCATCATATAGATAATTAATAACACTGTTTGAATACCGTTGGAATCTGGACTAACTCTTGAAGATATCCCGTGACACGTTGTTCCAGTTTGTCAGTGATCAATTTTGAGTGTGGTTTTTTCAGTGAGTTGTGTACCCCATAGTAAGCTGGTTCTGCTAATGGAAACAGTACGTAGGATGCTGTCAGAAGCCTTGCTGAAGTCCAGATGCTACATGCATTGCTGCTTCCATATTCCTTGGACTTGTTACGTTGTCATAGAAGGGAAACATGTTGTCCTGACCTAGTGGTAGGCTTTTTCCGTGAAATGTGTATTAGCAGTTAGTAATAACCTAGTTACTGCCGTCCAGTGTTGTAAACTCTTCTGGCTAAATACTTGGTGTGTTGCCTCCATGACAGCTATGCTGGTAGACTGCACCAATCCTGAAAAATTCAGCAGATTTTGCACTAGCTTTAATTTCCCCATTAAGTTTTGTTGTTAATGTTTTTGGTGCAAACTTAATTGCAGTATGTCCTGCTCTTCTGCAGTGACCTGAGCCTCTAGCGAGTCGGGGGCAGCAGTTTTGAAGTTAGGACTTTGCAAGGTGGGCTGCTTTTCTCTCCTGCCTGTACACGGTATATAAGGCAAACTTATTGTTGAATTTCTGGTTTTTATCCACCTGCTGCAAGACAGTTGATTCTGCTACGGAGATTCTGAACTGCAACACACTGGCCATAACACTGCTACTTTGACAAAATAAAGGTTGCTCTAGGTACAAAACAATGGTGATCTTTCTATTTGCTGTTCTTTGTGAAATGATCACTTTCTGAGTTATCCTAACATGTCTTCATCAAATCTTAGCCCTAATTATAGGCTGTTGCTCTGTAATTGGGTGTTTTGTTTGTCTTCAGATGCACATTGTGGTCAAGGTAATCACAGTGGAGTAATCCTTCTAAGAGCTTAGTGTTACAGTAAGGTTTTTTTGTCTGGTCAGAAGAAGGTTGACTCGAGGTAGTTTTCTGATTTCCAATTCATGGTATGTACGGCAAACCGTTCATTTGAATATGCCATTATAGCTGGCCGCCTCAGACTTCAGTTCAGTCGAGGAAGGAGTCCTTTCCCTAACTTTCAACTTGTTTGTTTGTTTTCCCTCCTGACAACTTTCTAAAGTATTTTGCTTGCTGGTCCAGAGAAACTGTTTTCCAGCCATGCTCACCAAATAGAGCAGAATTGGATGGAAATCCATCAATGATTGGTACACTCCACACTGCTTTAAAGGCAAGAAGGAGGCACCAAGGATATGGGAGTGTTAGAGAGGCAGAAGACAACATCATTAAAACCCCACTGTCCCTAAGCAGATAAAACGCCTATGGAAGTTGGCAAGAGTCATGGCTCTATGGGGAAATCCGCTTCTTGAACAACTTACGGTTCCAGTGATTCACTTACCTATACATCTTGTGGGCATTTGATGTGGATGTATTTGGGAACAGGAGGAAGAGAATGACATGGCTGTCTTCTCCCTTGGTCACTGCTTTGCAGGAAGGAGGAGGTTTCTATAAGCACACTCATAGCCCTGACCCTTCATTTGCAGATGCGTTACTGATTGTGCTACTGAATTCTGTGCAGTGGTTAAGATAAAATAAACTTCACCATTGCCTTCTGTTTGTTGTAGAGCTAAACTTGCAGTGTGCTGACTGTTGACTCTCACTTATTCGAACAGCTCTACTGGTCTTCTGCTTAGTTATAAACTTAATTTCAGACAGTCTGTGTATTTGATTTTTAAGTCCTGTAATTCATTCACTACATAGGGATTCTCTAGTGGAAATAGAGTTCTTTCCCATGCTTCCTGCTACCCATCACATACTAGAGCAGTGACAGAGCTGGGAACCCCAATATCTTTGTGGAGGCTTGTTCAGAACAGTGATGAACATGACCTTTCCTGTCCTAGGACTCCCAAAACAATAATAATGTGAAACTTGATATAAATCCTCGTTCATAGTTTTGAAAACTCATCTCTTGCGTTCCTGTGTTCTCCTACAAGAGTAGGATTGTAACTTTTTCAGTGCTCCATGAAGTCTGCACTGTGTGTGGATTTGCTCCACTGTGGTATTAGGTGTTGCCTTTCTCCTCCTTCTAAATATTTTTTTCGTTAAACCAGTTTAACTATGTGCCTCTTCTTTAGATCTGTCGCCAGATGATCTGTACTCATTCTTAAATATTTTAATACACCTGTACAAAAGTAATTCTTGACTATCTTTTGTTCATAGTTCAAACTGGGCAGATCTGGTCTGTTATTGTGTCCCCAGCTCTTGGCAGCCTTTGCTGTGAAGAACTGCATGCACTTAGGTCTAGGATAATAAAAATACATATTTTAGCAGGGGCTGGTGGTAGCCCAAAAGCCAGAGCCAAATTCTGTTTCTGATTTCTGCCTTCATGTCCTTTGCTGCACTGCTACAGAGTTAATTTCTTTGAGGGAATTTATAGCGGTAGTGAAATGCTGTCCTCGGCATCTATCAGAATTATTGCGTTTTCAGGTTTTTCTTACTTCTGACTTTTTCTCCAAAATATACTTGCACCTGAATTATTTTTATTTTAACCTCTCTCTGTTGGCTTCTCTCAGCATAAACCATAATTTTGGACACACCCTTATTTAAAATGGTAAGAGAATTACATAGAAATCTCCTGTGAATTAGAATATTTTTTTGTAACCCAGTTCAGTTTTATTTCCCTTGACAAGTGATCTCTCGTCGTACCTCTCTCGCTGGAGTGATTTTGATGGATGTGTATAAAAAAGGCCTCCGGTTTGTGTGCCCTTAAGTGATGGGTCCGATCAAGGTGTGAATTGCTGGAAGGACCAAGAAGGATGCTGTGGTGCTGTGTGCAGCCCAGGTGGAGAATCCCACAACGCTCATGACTAACCTGGGTGGGACACGGGCTGCGCTGATCATGTCTGCAGACCTAATACTGGATTTGTTATTTTAGTGGTATCAGCCACAACTTAAGGTTTGCTCATTCCTCATCTTGAGATACTGCTCTTGATAAGCAGGCCCTCACTTCCCCCCGTGCTGCCACTTGGAATGTTTTCCTATCACCTTTTCCTTACCAAGAGATTTGAATTGCTTCCTCAGTGAACAAGAAAAAGCCGTAGGCTGTGTTTTGCTGTAAACAGCAGATTTCCTTGTTTTCATTTGGCTGCAGACATCCAGACTGCCTTTGCAATTGGGACAGAAAAGATGTTATGTGCAAAGAATAGATAAAATGCTGGGGATTCTCCAGTGGTTTGGCCACACTTGCTGCCCTGTGGAAATTCAGTGGTTTCCTACAGAGATGCTCCAGTGCCTGGCCTGCTGGTTAAAGCTACTGCTCTGCGATTTCTATTGTTGGGGGACTGCTCCTTTTCTTGGGTGAACCTGGTGCGGAGAGGGGATGATGAGAGAGGAGACCTTGTAGCAAGAGTTATTATGCCTTACGGCTTTCTCAGTTATTGAGCAGCTTTTCCTTCTAAGTGTCATGGGGCTGCCTGAGAGGACAGCAAGTTGCTGTGCTTCCCAAGAGGTCAAACGGTGATGTGCTGGGCTTTACGCCTCTAACTTGCTCTCCTCTTCCTCCACACACACCACTGGGGGGAAAAAAAAGGGTGTTCAGGCATGTATTATTTCCAGTCCCTGCACTGTTAGGGATTTAGGTGGGTACCCATGTATGTCTGGCTGAGAGGAGGCTCCCCCAAACCCCAGGCAATCCAGCTTTTTATTTCTCATTCTGATTCTCCCAGTTACTTCTTTCACTGACTGTTGTTTATTTACCTCTTCTTGTTTTCTCCTTTTTCTGCCTACTCTTTCTATAGCTTTTCCTGTAATTTTAAGAAAAAGGTTTCCCTGTAATCCCCTCAATTTGGGAATGGACTAGCAATTGCATTTTCTTCCTTGCCAGAGGATATATTTATTCTGTATGTCTTTGTGGTCTGTACTAGAGGGAGATTTGGATTCCATTATTCATCTTTTTAACTGTGAGATTTATCTGTATGCAAGCAATCCCCTTAAAAAAAAAAAAAAAAAAAAGGGAAGATGGCCAGACTCAGTCAGTGCACTCCATCAAAGGTACTGCAAAAGTCGGATGAGGATTCCCCTACTTTTTTTTTTGCCCCCTCCTTCTAATAAGATGAGCATTGAGGAAATGGAAGGAGCTCTCTTTGGGGTTCCCCCTGCCTGAGCCCCGCACAGAAGAGAGGGACGGCCGCGCTCTGGTGAAACTGCGAACGCCAGGCTGCCTTTTGAACAGAGCTGGCCTCTGTGGCAAGGTTTCATGACTGTCCTGGGCAACGCGAGAGAGGAGCTGTGAAAATCCGGCTCATACGGTGAGGCTGGGGGTGTCTGACAGAACACCTGCCTGCACGGGCAGGAGCACCGCTGCGCAGCAGCCGAGAGGTTGCATGCCGGTGTGGGAAAGTTGCCGAGCCTGTATGAGACCTGAAATTTGTCATGGCCTCTATTTTTGTTATTAGTTCTAATAAAGTGGCTGTGCTCTGTGTATTTTCTCTGAGAGCGCAATAAAGTTGATGTTATTGTTTTGGGTGGGTTTAGCAAAAGCTCTTATAATACTAGTCGTTATCAAAAGTACTTTGCTTCTCTGGTATGTGGATAATCGGAAATTATTAATAACAACTCTGGATGTTTGCAATCGCACTGTTTTCAGGAGAGGAGGAAATATTCCTGCTAATGCACTCTTTTGGCTCGTGTAACGCTCGTGTTAAGTAGGGCACACTAAATGTTACGTATCGTGCTGAACTCCAGCCTTTCAGTACAGACGTTGCAAAATCAAAGCAAAAATAACATTTAGTTGGCACCGAAATGCTTTTTAAAAAAAATACTTTGTGTTTTCTTTTTTCACTTTTGCTTTTCACTTGGGCAAAAGGACCAGTTTCTTAACAAGAAAGATACTGTTCTCCCCACAACTTCTTTCTAGGCTGTGAGTTGTTTGCTTAAGGGAATTTCCCCTAACTTGGCACTATCTGTGGCAGAAAGGGCACTGCTTTAACCTCATTTTTTTGAGGCAGAGTGTTAAGAAGGTTACAATGAGAACCATGGCGGGGGGGGGGACCCCACCTCTGTGTACGTGTGTGCCTTTTCGTACTCCCTTAGGACCATTCTTGTCCTTTGCAGAGCCTGGAGTAGCTTGGTTCAGCCTGAACCAGAGCAGAGTGTTAACAAGCCCTTCTGCTCTTCCATCTTCCAAAGCTTTAAAACAGCATTTCGTGTGAAATGTTGTGGGCTTGGGGAGTTTACAGCAAGCTGGTGTATGTCCAGCATACTGTAACCTTTCTGTGTCAGATTTGGAAGGAGGAGGAGGGAAAGAGTCCGTGTTCCTAAGGGCCTGGTTAACAGCAGCAAGCTATGTCCTGTTAGCTAACTGTCCTGCTGCTGTTAGTTACTGCTCTAAGCTGGTCATTAGCGGCTGGAACAGATGATTTCTAGAGGATTATTTGCATTACACAATTTAATGCTTTTTAATAGCAAATTTTTAATTAAAAGGAGAGTCCTTTTGGAAGCAGCCTGAGCAGCTGCAGCTGAATTCTGCGTGTTTAATGTAATTAGAGAAACAGCTGGGGTGGGAGCCCAGCTCACAGGCATCACAGGTTGGTGGTGGCTTCTTGCGGGACGGGCATCCTGAGTGAGGCAAACCGTGCGGGAAGCGTCCTGGCGCGCAGCCGGGCTCTGAGGTGGTGGGACAATTCCCATCTTGGCTCCTAGGCTGGTGAGCAGCTGGGGAAGCAGAGGGTGGGTGGTAGCCGTCTGCATCAGTTCACTTGTCCCTGTGCTGCCGCGGATGATCGTGCTGTTTGCAGTCTGCAGGGCCGTGTGTATTTGTGTCTGTAGTTACAGCAATTCCTGGCACCCTGGAAGAGGGCATCAGACAGGTTTTAGCCTCCAATTTTATTCTACTTCTTCTGGCATGCCCTGTCTCTTGAAATAGGCCCCTTGTGGTATCTCCTACCTCCTCTCTTTCTCCATGATACCAGCAAATGTCTGATGTCTGGTTGGAAACTGCTGAGAAGTGAAGCTGTGGCTGTTTGTAATGAGTGGCTGACCTTTAAATAGCATTGTTCAGTCCGGAAGATCCCAGAGCACTTTTGAGTTCGCACTGCTAAGGCTGTGTGAAGGAGTTACTGCATTGCTATTACCATGGCCCAGGAGACAACCAGAAGTGTCTGTTGCCTTGTATTGGCTCTGCTGCAGGTACTGCAACACAGGCAACTTAATTTGAGAGCTCCAAATATTATATAATCGCAGCACGCAGTGTGTGTTGGTGCAGAGGTACTTGGGTAATGGTGTCCTTTATGTTCCCGTAATATCCAAACGCTTTACACTTAAGAACACCAGTGAACCTAGATTTAGCAGACAGGATTACCCTACACCGTAGCTTGAACACTGTCCCTAAGGACAGACAAAGATGACTGGTAAGTAGGGGCAAACATGTTTCAGCCCACGTTACCTTTTCCTAAGCAGAGATAAGTAATTGCAAAGTGGGATTTGTTCTGTGAAATTCCTCTTCTACTTGCATACTTGCTTTTTGCCGTGACTTGGTAACTACTTTGCTTGCAGAGATTTACCTGCAGACTGTTTCCAGAAACCACCCTGTGTTACAAGAGCAAGAGCCAGTCTGCCCCAGTCATGAGCAAAGCCCCCAGGCAGCCGTGCTCTACTCTTTCCTGTGGAAGTGAGGTACAGGGGAATGTTCATCCTGGGGCTTATGTGGCAGGCAGAAATGCTTCTGGCTGGTTATGCTTGATGTAGGAATAAAAAGATAATAAATTTCAGGACACTGGGCAGAGTGAAGGGAAGATGTAGGTCAAATCTAGGGTAGGCATAATGTGTGTTTGTGACCCCAGTATGAATTGGCCTTTTACATGTGACTCTTTAAAAATGAGATGTCTGTTGCTTTTCAGTGTCTTTTTATGTTCCTGTAGTGCGGGTGGACTTTTATAAAAATTGAAAGCTCTTTTCCTATTTCTTCATGATTTGCTTCAACTTTTGCATTCACAAAGTCTGGCTTTGTGTGACTCAGCAGCAATTTGCAATGGTTGTTCGGCTCGTACAGTTTGTTATGAGGGAGATCTTCCTCTTGAGCTCAGTTGCTTCGTATCCGTTGTACGCTCAGGCATCAGAGAGCTGCGGCTGCCTGCACAGGGTTACTTTATTCAGGCAAGGAATGCAAACCACATGGCTTGGTTGTTACTGTACTTCTGTTTCTCACTGAAGTGCTTAATTTTCTGTGGTTAATATCATAGCTTATTAAACTTATTTCTTTCTAAAATAAAAACTGTACATGCATGAGGCTTTTGAAACACTTTGAAGTATCAGCTTGAAGTTTTGTTCTTGAGACAAGATTTCCTGTGAGACTATGAAAACAGCAGGCAGAGAAGAGGAATACTCACAGCACATGTTCTTAGAAAGTGCCTGAACTCCTGGTACCCAGCTGCTGTTAGGTTCAGTAACCACAGCACATCCTCTTGAGCCACTCACTCTGGTATCAGGCTCTTTGTAAATGTTCCGGACTGCATTAGAGCATTGGACCTGACGTGCACACACCCATACAGGACATAATCATCTGTGTAACTTACCCCAGGCGGTGCTGAAGACCTGAGTTTTGGGGGAAGGGAGTGGTTTGGTCTCACTGTTTCTCTGTTGGTATTTTTTTCCAAAAGTTCAGTTTTGTAGGAAATGCTTCCTGTACAGCTAAAACCAGTTTATATATGAAGAGGCCAGAGAGGAGGCAGAGGGAGGAAAAGGATGCTTAACCCAGTTAACTAGGCTGTGCTTGGTGTGTAATGGTGCATCGCAGCTCTTTAATTGTGCAGGATTACAGGTGTGCGTTTAAAATTGGAGGGACAATTTTAAGTAGCAGGCTCTCATTGCCCTTGTACCCCTACGGTACCAGATTCAGGACTGTACGTGAAGGAAGTCAGGCTTCTCCTGTGTCCTACTGAAACCATTATTTCATCAAGATGCTATACTGAAACTGCTGCTTATCTCTCCCAGAACGGATGTGCTTCTTGGAGATACCATCCAAGTGGTGATGCACACTTTGCGCTGACCAACCAGTTGGTATCGTTGTAGATGATGTTTCTCTGTAACAGTCTGTGACTGATTCTGCTCCTTTGAAAAGTATTTGTTCTGGCATTGCTTACCAGTGCTATGTGGTTTTATTTATTATTTCTGAAGTTATCTGTAAGACTTGACAGTCTCACAAAATTAGATGTACTTGTGAACTCTACAAGCCCTCTGGTCTTTGTGTGGATGGGACTTTTTCCCTGTGCTCTAACTAAAACCTTGGGTCAAGTCTTTCGCCATATCCTGTAACTGATTTAGTGCCTCGTTGTCTGACTTGCTTCTATTTTCTTTATTGCTCCCCTCTCCTTGTTTGTTCTTGCTAACCACTGTGGTAAGTGCTCTTTCATCCATCGGAGACCTTTGACATGGGAACAGTCATTGGGTGACCCTGAGTGTGTGTGTTGTCGCCAGGGACTGATTTCCTGTGCCTGAGAATCCTTGTGTTAGAAGTGTTTGGCCAGGAAGGAAATACGATCTGAATCACAGCTTTTGGGCGACAGAATCAGTTAATAGCAATAATCCACCTCATCTTCTGGTGAATAGAATGAGATCAGGTTCCTTGGCAAGTATTGGTCTCTTTTGTAGTTTGGTCGCCTTTTGGAAAACTCATGTTGCTGTTGTGCAACTTCCCTATTCCTGTGACTTGAGACTCTCTTTTTTTGTGACATGTGTGTTTGTCTAGCCTGCCTCACTAGACTCAGATGTCGCTGCTCCCCTGGTGAGGGGAAAAAAAAAATTCTCTAATATTTATTAAAAATAACCTGGATAAATACTTTTATTTTTAATTCTCCATTTTCTTACCATAGACAGTCAGTTTTGGGGAATCCTTTACCCTCCAGCATCTACATATGATTGTATTGGTTACCCTTTTGTGTCAACAGGTTATGCAGGTATGAGCAGCCTATGTGGGCTCTGCTCAACTGCTTGGTTGAAGTTGACCTTGTGGTAGAATGGAGGTATTAGATGGTGTGTTAGGACCTATGGAACAAATGGGATCTTCTTTTCCTGGGAAAATGTCCGAAACAGAGGGCTGCCTGGTACTCAGGTTCCTGTAACCCTCTCTTGGAACTGGCCATTTGGGAACCTGTGTCCTGCCTTCAGGTGGAGGGACTCACACAGGACATCTTTAAAGCAGAGAGTGCTGTGTACTGTCTGGAAGGTGGAGGTATCAGATGGTATCTGATGTTTGTGTAACTTCATGATGAATGTTAACACAATGTGGATCCTAGTTATGAACCAACATAGAGAGGAGGCCAAGAAACTTTTAAAATGCTTTTATTCTTGACCTGAGCTAAAGGTGGTGGAGTTATTTCTGATTATGTGCCATATGGTGGACTGGCTGAACGGTTTTGGAAAAGGCCGATCATTTTTTTTTAAGCTGACAGCCCCTGGTAGTTAGCACTGCTTGCAGAGCACAGCATTTTACCTTGTGTGTCAGCGGAATGAACCATGCCATCAGAGCTGCCCGTTGCAGTGTCCTTGCTGGGCAGGAAGGCTCTTCAGGAGGGGAGGTAAGCTAAATGTTAGGGTGAAAGGGCACGGGGTGCTCTCGTGATTTTTCTACAGGTGTTAGTCTTCTTTCTTCCCATCAGCATCAGTGTGGATTGTGTGGGCTGGAATTGAAAGTCACAAGAGTTTTGGTATACTCAGAGTTTTCTTAATCCTTGTTGACTCCCCTCATTGCTGCCCCTCTCCACACTTCAAGCCTGATGTTTGGAGCTGTTGCTAATTATTCCTATGCAGGATGATAGTGCCCACTGTCATCTTCTCTAGTAGCATTTCTGGGTTTTGCTGTTCTACTGTTCCTCCCTGAACTCTGTTACCTCAGCAGATTAAATCCCAGGCAGATTTTGTTCCAACGTCACTCTGAGCCATGGCAAGGAAGCAGCTCCCTTGTTAAGTTAATGACCTGCATCCTGCCTCCAAGGCCTTCTTTTGCTCTGCAGCCCGAGGGTGATGTACAGCGTCAGTATTTATGAACTGTCTTTGTTCTCCTGTCATGGTTCCTCACCTAAGGACACAAATAGTGTTTTACTGTCCTTGAAGGCTTGCTTTTCTGCCTCTGCCAGCCTCTGCCAGCTGAATTGCTACTTCCTTCCCTTTTCATAACGTATCTGACAAAATTGCTTTCCTCTGGATAAAGAAATAGCACCAATCAGCCCAGTTATGTTTTATTTTCTGATGTAATTTGTTGCCCTCATCTTTGCATCAGCGTGTATCATTTGCTGTTTCTCACTTCTACCTGCAGAGGTGTTTGCTGTTCCCTTTTCCTGGCCCCTGCTCTCAGCATGATGGTGGCTGCCCTCCTCCTCTGTCAGGATTTCATGCATGCTACTCTCCTCTCTGCTTGGTGTTTCTTGCAGTGCTTTGACGACCTTTCAGGTGCCAGAGGAAGGAGAATGCTTTTTCCTGTGCACAGAGTGTCACCAGACATGACCTTACTAACACATTCGGCTTTTCTTGAAGTATCTCCACCTGTTCCCTCTTCATAAGTTCCCTTCACAGACTTTTGCCCATGTCTTGGGCCTCAGGTCTTGTTGACATGCCTGTCTCCTGCATTCACCTCCAACAGTGTTGTGCAGTACAGTGAAAATTGCGTTGTGCTGGGAATCCAAGGGTCTGTTTCAGCCACTTCCTGTCTTGTTTCCAGTCTTGAAATTCGTTTCTCCTAGGAAATACCCTTCTTGCTTGCATTTTTGTGATGCTGACTTTGCTGGTTTCTGCTAGGTGCTCAGGAGGCAAGTTTTCTTGTAAACAGAAAATTGTATTGCATTGAAGTTATTACAAAGCCAACTAAAACTGCTTACTTGGAAGAATTTTTTTTTTTCCCCCAGCAAAGGATTTGAGGAACATGGTTCTTAAAGGTGATGTGTTTCTCTTTTTGTGCTGCAGGAATAGCATGTTGTGCCTGAAACACCCTCTGTACTGGTACCCAACTGTACTTGCTTGTTTGCAACATTATGACGTACATTATGACGTGTGGAGTCCTCCTCCCAGACCCATGCAGTTAGATGCAGTAGAAATGCTAAGGGAAAGAAATTGGTCAAGGGACCAGCCCAGAGAAGTTGTAAATAAAGGCAGGAAATATAAGCAGAAAGAATAAGGAAAGAATGAAATCCTTTTAGGAAAGGTATTGGCAGTGGTCTCTGCACATCTGTGCTACTCTGTTTTGAGTGTATGCGTGTTTGCGTGCGTGTGGCAAGGTGCCTTTGCAAAGGAGAGTTGCAAGGAGGATTAGAGGAGAGCATTGAGAACACTTGCAAAAGCTGTTCCATATGAGGTAGGAACATGTGCCAAGTGCTAGTTTGAAACATTCCCAAGATGGTGATGGTAGCTGATGTCATGCGCCAATAAGAGGTGCAGACTGACCTCTTGATAGTGGCAGAGAGAAATTCATGATGTTGGGAAAAGTCAAGACAGGTGACCTGTATTTTATGTGGAAGAGAATTGAAAACAGGGAAGTGAGGCAAAGGTGCCATTCAAGTGACAGAGCAGGATAACAATTTTTTCTTGTAGGGATGAGAACAGTAATGTTACTTTGGTCAGTACTCGATTACAAGGTGTTGCAGTGACTGAGACCCAGTCTGGTGTTGCTTTAGTTGGGTGAATCAATAGGGAAGGACTGTAGACTGTCATGTGAGGAAGACAACTCATTCTAGTCAGGGTGTGACAATTTAGGAATTGAGTCAAATAGCACTGCTAGCTTGTGACTCTGATTGGCAGGGAAAGTAGGGATGTTTTCCAGCAGGGGAGAAAAGCAAAATGTAGGCGGTAGGTAGCAATACAAAATTAAGGGCTTAGTTTTTCCTTTTGGATTAGAACTAGTGCCTGGCTATCCAAGAAACATCAAAGAAATTGAGATTTTGATTCAGACAGGAGGAAATGGCACTGTGCTGGCTGCTTAGGTACAATGCTTACTGCCCACGTGTAACATGGGGAAAGGGGGACAGAGCCCCAGAGACTCGAGAACACCAGGGGATAGTGGCCCATCATGGGGGCAGCCCCAGTCCTCCTGGTTAAAGGGGACAAGAAAAGGGAAAAGATGATGGTTAATTTAGGCAATAGGAGCAGAACTAGGGAGTGGGGATAGGTAGGGAAGCTGAAGAAGGATGAAAATTTGAGAAGGGGAATGTGATCAGGTACGTCAATGATAAGAAACGTCAGGAAAAACCGGGCAAGAAACTGGCTCTGAATTTTGGGTAAGGATTTGGAGTGTAAGTCAGAATGAAGTGAGGAAAAGGAAGTAAAAGAAAGGAAATTCATGGAGCTTTACAGATGAAGACCAGAAGGGAGATCAATGGCACTGGCATGCAGGTGGGGTCGGAAGGCAACTTTTGGGTTGTGGGCTTGTTTGAAGATTTTGAAAAGGATTTGTAGGAAATAAGAAATAAGAATGGGTGGGGAGAGATTGCAAATTGTGAGCATGGACGAAAGAGTAGGCAGATGTGAAAGGAGGGTACTGAAGCGTTAGAGAAGGAGAACGAACAGGAGGTCAAAGATATTTAGAGTTTGTTTTGATACTGGGGAAGGGTGGGTGTATGTGAAGGACACCCATCTGTTCCTTTGAGATAACGGAAGGAAATAGGTCACTAAGTGAGCACACAAACTGAAGGGCATGGGGAATTAATAGACTGATTGGGTTGAGGGAGAACTTGGCTGTGTGCATGGGTTTGATTTGTGAAGTGTCACATTTGCTACATGTTCTGTAAATCTCCATTTCTTGATTATGTTTTTGCAGTGCGGCTCCATGACAGTATTTCAGAAGAAGGTTTCCATTACCTCGTCTTTGATCTGTAAGTGTCTGTCTTAAGCTTTGATGCTTCACCAGTGATACAGGCACGTGGATGGTTGACTAAAAGTGGAATAAAAAGCACCTGCGTTAATATAATTCTCCCTTTCTCTTTTGATGACCTGTAGATATCTCTGGCCTATTTGTATCACAGAATGGTTTGGGTTG